>NC_056747.1:717991184-718076184 GCF_019279795.1 Protopterus annectens
GAAGACCTGCTGCTACCTTATGAATATAATATTATGTATGATTATTGTTGTTCTCTTTAAAGGCCTGCATCCAAAGTCCCAGTCTCTCCCTGTTACTAGAGCTTACTCCTGTTTCATCATCATCTCTTTCCACTTTGAATTATAGTTTTCTGCTTGTGCTATGTATAGGAGCCTTAAATGTGTTGCTCTGAAATACCCCTTCAGCTTGCGTAATCCCAATCTGCCCTGTTCTGTTGGAAGAATAAACTTATCCCAGTTGACTCTTGCTGTCTTCCCCTCTCAGATACAATTCTTCATCTCTTTATTAAGTGCTACCACAACTTCTCCTCTGGTTGATAAAAATATGCCTGACCGGTGTATAAGACTAAAGGGATTAAAAACATTTTAACTGCTTCTATCTTACTATCAATATCCACATAACAGAGCTTCCATTTTCTCAGTTTTTGTAGTATCTTTGTTTAGTCTCTTCCCACATATCCTTAGCTGCCACACCGGTATTATTTTTAACCCATAATCCTAAATACTTCATTTTATCATGTCCCTATAAATATGGATATTGCTGAATCAATTCATATGTGGGTACATAATTTACCGCTATTGTTTTGGTTTTAGCTTCATTAATTTTGTATCCCAAAAAGGTCTGAAACTATATCAATATGTTCCACAGCACTGTAATGTCCCTTTATGGTTTTGTCAGGTGTAAAATGATGTCATCTACAAATACAGCCAACATTTCTTGACTACCATACCAATTATATCCTTGAATTTCAGAGTCCCTTATTTTCTTTGCCAGTGGTTCTAAATATAATGTAAATAACAAAGGGGAGAGAAGACACCCCTGCTCAAGCAGAGATTACCAGGGGGGACTCCACCTGCTTTAACTTCCGCCTTCAGTCCTTCATATATCCTTCTAATCATCAAATGTTTCCATTGCTCTGCTCATAAAATCCAAGCTTACTCTGTCAAATGCTTTCTCTGCATCAAGACCCACCAGCAACAGTGGTACATTCTTATATTCTGCTTTCCTTTGGATCATCACGCTTCCGTTTATGTTGTCAAATGTTTGCCTCCCCGCCATAAAAGCATATTGTTCCATATCTATCAATGTTGGCATCACTTTTACCATTCTTGTAGCCATTACAGACATAAACGCTTTATAATCATGGTTTAATATTGAAATTAGCCTGTATGAAGCTGTATCTGATGGATTGTACCCTCTTTAGGTATTGCAGCTACCACTGCTTTCTTCCAGGATGTCGCACTTCTCCTCCTCTTAAAATACTATTAAACAAAGCCTTCCAGATCTTTATCAGTTTTTTTTCCTCCTAGCTTCCAAACTTTCACAGGAATACCATCTATCCCTGGAGACTTTCCTGTAGTTTTATCTCATCTCCTCCTATCCTAAATGTTAGTAATTGAACCTCCTCTCCCTTTAGCCTTGGCATATTTAATTCTTCCATAAACATTTCCATTTGTACCTTTTCTTGATTTCCATATTTCTCTGCTTTATACAGACTTTCCAAAATATTTCTAATACATCTACAGGATCCCTTATCTTCCTTGTTATAGGCTCCCTAAGCTTGGTGACAGCCCTTTCTACTTTCTGTTGACTGAATCGTTGTGCTAAAGGTTTTTGTGCTCTAGAGTTATTATCAGAAAAAAGTTGCTTAATAGCAATCTTTCTAAACTCATGCATATTATTGAGGTAATCCCTTATTTTCTGTTTAACATTCTGTAGTTGGTCCTCTTCTTGTTCTGTGAGATAGCCCCTATTTTGCAATACTTTAATAATATTTGTCAGTCCCTCAAAATAATTCTTGTTACTTCTTAACCATATCTCCCTTTCTTTTATTTCCACCCTATTTTTAAATTCTACTTTAATTTTATCTCACTCCCTAACAATATTTTCAGAAGAAATTTCTGTCTTCTCTAATAGCTCCTGAATAATTTCCAGTACCAACTCCTTAAATTTCTCTCTTTTCAACAGATAGTGGGAAAGTGCCACTTTCTCATTTTTATTTCATTACCCTGTGTTTTTATTTTAGTTATTATTGGCTCATGATCTGAAGTAGTCATTGGGTGTGTATCAAGACCTTCAATTAAATGCACATGTTCCTGTGACATGTAAATTCTGTCCAGCCTAGCCAAGTTTTTGTACCTTCGGGAATAATAAGTAAATTTACGTCAAATTCTTAGTACTGAATTCACATCTTCTTTGCCAAATATTTTCATAAGTTTGCTTAAAAATCTACCCCCCTTTGTTATATTTTCTTTTCTGCCCCCCGACACATCTTCACTGTTGCAAATCAAATTCCAGTCCCCACCTATAAGTAATATTCCTTGTTGAAAACTGATTATTTCTCCCAGAATTTTCTTTAGCGCCATTATAGCAGTTTTCAGTAGAATATAAATACATGCCAGTGTAATCCTCTTCCCTTGCCAGTAGTCACTTAAGACTACAAATTTACCATTATTGTCTTTTTTCCTCTCCTATTGCTATTGGAGCTCCTCTTGCAATTAACATAAGTACTCCTCTCTTCCTTTGCCCCGGGTATTCTCTTGAATAACCATCCTGAAAACCTTCCCTTATCAAATTCACATGGTTAGTTCTTTCCAAGTGTGTCTCCTGTATCATAGTTATTTGCACTCTACATTTTTAATATAGTTCACAACTCTTTCTATTTTGTATTTATCTGTGAGACCCTTAACATTTAAAGACACAGAAAGAATCATATTCTTGAGGAATTATTATTCTCACCTTTTATGTACAACAGCTTTTTTGTTAAATGTCTAGCTCTAGCTTTGGTGTTACGTGCACACACTGTTTGGTAAGTTAATCTTTTATACAATTGTTTCTTGTCATCTCCATTTGAGCCTATATCACATCATGTAGAACTTTTTTGTTTTATTGAAAGCCCTCAAATAAAATACACTCCCAATACCCCCCAAACCATACTAACTTAATAATAACACACAAAACTATGAACATCTTCAAATATTGAAAATTTACCCCTAATGGGAACAAAAGTTCCAAACTGACAGCCACACATACAGACTAGACCTAAACAGAAAGAAAGTTTATCCATGCTATGATGCATGGTAGAGCCTGTGATTGTATTAATTATCTGTTTTTGCGTTATCTTTATAGCTCTCCAAGCTGAGAAAACACTTGAATGCTTTCAGAAAACATTTCTCCAAGCCATTTCTCTTTGTCAGATTGTCTACTAGTAACATGAAAAGCAGATACATGACTGTTTGCTAGATGAAAGGCCTTATAATATTCAATATTCTTTTTCATTTACTTGGTTTCTGTTAAAACCTGTTACTATATAAATTTAATAGCCTTAACCTAGTCATTCTCCTTTGCAAGAATGAGAAAAAGCACACTGATTTTTCTTTTTTCATGCTCTTTTAACCAGATCACTTTTTTCTTACATTGCAGTGCCTACATTTCTTAAAACTGAAAAAGGCTACAGACAGAAGAAGGGCGAAAGAAACAAAAAGAATAAGCAGCTGCACCTATTTACATTAGTATCCCCATTACACTTAAAAATAACTGAAAAAATGCTACTTTATAACATGCAAAGAGAATCATGCACAACTTAAGTAATACTATTAAGAAAAAGAATTATATTTTTTTACAATTAACTCTCTCCCTGCTCTTGCCCTCTCCTGAGTATTTTTTAGAACATTAATGACATGAAGTAGGGCATATGCTTTAGTGTCCCCTAAAAGTATCACCTTTCGAAATTCCATGGATAATTTTCTAGTTTGCCTAATAACAAGTCAACTATTCCTGATTAATTGTTTCAGATTTAAATTCAGGACTATTGTGCCAATTAACTGACCCTTCTCCATATTTGGTTAATAAATGAGAAAATAGTTGTCAAAAGTGCTGTATTTGGGCAAAAAAAAATTGTCAGTCAGAAGCTGTTTTTGAATGCCATCCAAGGTTTGTTCATGTGTTTAAGACTTTTTGTAAGTGGGCAAATATTAATTATAAATTTGTAGGTCTGTAATATGTTGCTGTAATTGATAAAGGAACTTTAGATGGTGGATTGATCAGAGTATATCTAAAACTGTGTAGAATCCTTTTAGTTGTCAATGTTAGGTTATAAATGTTGGTTAATGTCTTAAAAAGAACCATGCTTCCAGTCTGTAGAATTTTGAGACGTAGATCGTTGCATTTTAAGTTGTATTTATAATCAGTTTTCTGAAGGTGTAATATAACCTATACAACAACTGGAAAACCTATATAACAACTGGAAAACCTATACAACAACTGGAAAGGCCGCAGAAATACCTCACAAAGAAGATTACCGGCCTCAAACAGATGCCCTATGCAGACTGTCTCAAAAAACTCCAGCTTTACTCTGTCGCATATTGCCTACTCAGAGGTGATCTCTGCCTAACATACAAAGCTATGTCAAACCCAGAGCTGTTGGACATGCTCCACTTAAAGAAATCCCAATCCCTCCGAGCTACACGCTCTAGGGACCTAAACCTTGTCACCACATTAAGCAGAACATGCTGGAGGGATAGATTCCTGTCCCAGAGACTTCCCATACTCTGGAATAAACTACCTATCTGTATCAAACAAAGCTCCTCATTAGCACTCTTCAAGAAAAATCTTGATGATTGGATGGGAAACATGAAATTCACCCCAGGGATCACCTCTGTGGCTCTGCTCGACAGTGGCACAGGAAAATAATTTTCTTGGGTGGCAAAAGCCAGGGTACCTTTTTGGCTGGGCTTGTATAGGCCCCAGGGCCGATAGCCTAGTACCTACCTATGAACCTATAACTGTTACTTTGCTAATCATTGTGAAATAGAAGGGGATAATCAAGTAGTTTATGAACGGGCCATAAAGTATCTTGTTTATAAATTGAAAAAGGAGGAATTTGTAGACTTAGAAGCTGCTGGATAGCTTCTTTTATAAAATAAATTTTCAATGTTTCTAAACATAGTTTATTGGAGAATACCATCTCAGGGAATTTCATGTTTGAACATAGGGTTTTAATAGCATTCTAGAATATCTTAGGGTTGTCAAGATGCTTTGCAGATTTCCATAGCACTCAGGTTAACATGCATTGTTTTTTGCCTAGTGGAATGTTTTAATTCTTGGTACTTTTATAGCCTTGTTCACAACATTCCTGTCAGTAGTGCTATGTCTGTATGTAAACACCAGGGTGCATTAAGTAAATGCATCCTTATTCAGAATTAAAAACTTAAAATGCCTCAACCCCGAACTAAACTCTGTATATTATACAGTTCTCAGTAATTCATTTGATAAAAGGTCTCTGCAGTTATCCTTAAGCATTAAAATATCTTATTTTTATTCCATCCATTCAGTACTGGCAAGGTTTCAGACAGCCTCAACTCACTCCTAAATGAAAGAAACACTAACTTCCTAGCATTTAAAACCACAACTAACAGTCAAACAACTGCCTGAATGCTAAGTGAAATGGCATGATTATCAGGCTACTCAATCATCAACACAAATCATTGCCACTATTGGATCTGGACAGAATATAAGAGTCACACCTGACTTCAACAATTTTCTTTGTAGAGGCTCCACAGCCAGCAAGAAAAAAAAGGTGTGGCAAAGAACATCCCTGCTTCATAAACACAGAAAACCCTGATGAAACGGTAAAATTAGTAAGAACTCCAATTACCATAACTTTATATTGGCTTTGCATTCATCTTAAGAAAATGGAAAAAATAAAAACCTCAAGCCATGCAAAAAATGTGGCTTCAGATAATCGAATGAAAAAGCCTTGGTTAATCAGAGGAAGAATGTTCCTGCCTGTCTTTCTGTCCTCTCACTCCTATCACGGGCATTCAACAGCCACGATAAGTAATCTTCATTATGTCTGCCCTTTTATTGCAGTCAGAAATGGGAAAACTGGGACAAACTGAAATATAAGGTACTTTACTAAGATCCAACCATCCACATTGATAAGCCAGATCAGCCTATAGTTTTGGGGGACAGAAAGTCCTTCCAACCCTGAGTAAAAGGGTCTATATTAGATCACTGAATGCTTAAAAAAGTGAATAGTGATTAATTGACCCTATGTAAGCGAAAGTTTACAATTTCGAACTGTCAGAACAGCGATTTTATTTCCTAGGGAAAAAAATTGCTGTTCCAAAAAAAAAAAACACACTTTAAACATTACATTAAGTGGAGGGCTTTGCCCCCCACACCCCCCTACTTAAATATACCAACTCTGAGACTGCACTACAGTGCCGAAAATGGCAAAGTAATGAAGCGGCCAAGCAAATTCTTTCCCAGGGAAAGAATTTGCTTAAAAGCCACTTCGATATTTTGCCGTTTCAGGCTTTTGAGTTCGACCAAGACACATTCAAAAGAATACACCTTTGGTCTCCTAATAGGGAACCGAGTAAAAGTAACATCACATTGTCTGCTAAATCTCTTACTACAGATCCCGTATGAATAACAAAATCCTTGTAAAAAATTGAGCAGTAAGGGGCAACTTGTCCTGAAACTTTACACAAAAGCTTATCAAATCAATAACTCATATAGGCCAGTGGCTTTCTCTAGTAATGAGTCTTTAATTACACAGATTTGGGGTGCAGAGAACAAAACCTGCAACCATATAGCCACTGTCCCTGATACTGATGGCAGTTGCCGGTAACACTGCAGTCCTCGCCCATCAAGTATGAACCCCCATCCTAATGACATCCTGGAAAACAAACAGTCTTGAAAAAAACATCAGAAAACCCAGATACTCTTTTCCCATCTTCATATTTCTATTTGTTACCCTACCTAGTCTCTAAGTAACCAGTTGCTTTGATCATTGATCTCAGAAAGTATTTTGATCCAAGTATGATTGTGATTGGCCAAAGAATCATTCAACACCTGAAATGCCCTTGTTTTACATTACCTGTACTTCACATTTTTCCTTCCTGGCTCTGGACATTTCAGGATAACCTCAACTATTTTCAGTCCTTCTCTAGTTTCACCATCTTAGACTTCTGCTTCTGTGACTTGGAAATCTGACAGCCAGTTGGGTAATTATTTAAATTTGTTTCAAGTAATACCTATATTTAGTACTACTGGGGAAAAGTAACTGCTTTACAACTGGGAAAGACAAAGAAGGGTAAACTAATCTAATCACCATATAGCTGAATTACTTTTTTTTCCCAAAAATGCCAAGAATTACTTAGATTGTTTGATAAAGTGGGGACTTGGAGATGGTTTAAATACTGCCTCCGGCTAGTGTTTCCTGATTGGCACCAGTGTAAAAAAACAGCACAATAGAGTGGTGGTGCAATGTGCAAGGGAAAGGTGGAAAAGAAATAAGGAATTTTAAAGATCTACATAACACACAATGTTTTCTTTCCATTACGGTAACAATTTCTAAACATATATATTTTTAATAAGAGTTGTATTCTGTGTTGCTGGTGAAGGTTTCTCCCTTTTACCAGTGAGAGACAACAAAGAATAGACCAGCCTAGTAAACAGCCAGCTGACTGGCTGTTCAAGGACACTCACTTAATTCAGCAATGAGTATATCAAACATTACAGAAGTGTGTAGTGTTTCTGCATTAAGTGATAGCCTCAAATGACTCTCTGCAGCCAATCAATATCCTCTGTACATCCTATAGTCTTAATTGCTTTAAAATCAAATGACCCTTATTATTTGAATGTAATGCAAACCACTGTGCGGGGGCACAAGGTGCTCTGCTATGATCTAACAACCTTTTTATTAGTGATACTTAAATGGAAATTCTGGTGCAACTAGGATTTGTCTAGACATACATTTGTGATTTAATTGGCATGGTGTAACTACATTAGGCCAATCATTTATGTTACTGATGACACTTTAAAGATCCTAGGTAGTAATTCTGGAACGTTATCTGTTCCTGAGACATGCAACATCTTTTGTAATTCATTTTTGGAAGTTTAGTTAATAAGTTCTTATCTGTCATACATGATTCTAAAAGAACATGGGAGACTGCAGACAATAAATTGGTTATCTGCAGTAAGAGTACACTTACAACAGATTATTCACTGAAGCTATGTAAATATCCTGGACCAGATTGGTTCAACACCAAAGTATTTAAATGTTCAGGGAGAGGAATTGTTTCAAGTTTTAATCTACAGTCTCAATACCAGTTGGCATGAGGCAGTCAAAGTAGTATCATGGAAAATGGCTAATGAAGTACTGGTTTATAAGATTCCATAATTCCAAGCAAAATACCAAAAGCTAGAGGCCTATAAATCTTAGGCGGGAAAAGCATACTATCATTTAAAATTTAAAGATACATGAATGCAGCTAAATAATTTAATATATACATAATCATGAGAAACTATCAGCTTAAATAATATATAATATCTGCTGTACGGAGATCTTGTAAATTATGCTGAATCCTATGCACAATATTGTCAACCATATCCTTCTCTATGTGCATGTAATGTACATCATCAGTCAACATTAATCTCATTCCATTAACATATTGCTCCTTGTCCATTAACACTACCCCTCCCCCCTTATCTGCAGGTCTAATAGTTAGTGACTGGTCATTCATAAGTCTCTTCAACGAAGCCCTCTGCTCATAGGACAAATTCTGTCTATTCCTAGTGTTCTTATTAGCACCATTTTCATAGATCTTAGACAATTCATTTTCTACTAGCCTGCTATACGTAGCTACTAAAGGATGTAAGGGAGGTACAAAAACACTAGGATTTTTAAGCTCCTTTCTTGATTGTAAGTTTTGACCATCAAAAAATATTTTTAAAGACAAATTACGAATAAAAAGCTTAAAATCTCTGATAGTTTCTTCATAATTACTAGTCCTAGTGTGAACGCTATGGTTTCAGTGAAACCATTTTTAAGATCTAGGAAATTGTATAGGTAATTTTATTACCAATTTCATTATCAGTTGTACTATTATCACTATTTGATGTTTATATGGATGTTTTAAATGTTTTTAACTGTTTTATTTTTATGTAATGATGAGCTGGCATTTATGCTATGGATTTTGTGCACCCCTCTTAGAATCTAGGCAATTTTAAAATCTAGGCAACTGTAGAAGATGAGTTTATTAATTTTTATTTAATATTCAATATTTAATATTTTTGTAGTTATATTAGTACAAATCACCTATGTTATCAGAAACTAACTATATATTATTTAAGCTGATAGTTTCAATATTTTTTAAAATCTAGGCAATTTTAAAATCTAGGCAATTATAGAAGATGAGTCTATCAGATTGTGTATCTGTTTATATTTTTGTAGTTATATCATTAGAAATCAGCTACACTATAAGAAATTAATTATATATATTATTTAAGCTGATAGTTTCTCATGATTATGTATATATTAAATTATTTAGCTGCATTCATGTATCTTTAAATTTTAAATGATAGTATGCTTTTCCCACCTAAGTAATGTATTTAAATGGGGTGTGTAACTTTTAACTGATGGGTCTGAAGAAGCCAGAATGGTGAAAGCGCTTACCTGCAGTTATTATTGTTGAAATAAAGTCTTTTCGTTTGGATTAGCGGAGCCTTTGCTTGGTGTGTATTCTACACTGAATATATGTTGGACTGTTTTCCATACTCAGCGTCAGTATTTGGTTTGCCTACCATACTTTTATTTTTTGTTTTAACTGTGTTGCTGCTTAGAAGGGAGGCATTTGCCCCGTTGTGGCACTTATTGGATTGTTATTTGCCTATAAATCTGTTGAATTCTGTATCCAGGATTATAGAGAAATGTGTTCAGGATATGATACTGGCACAATTAAAGGTTATGGGGAAGATGGACTTAAATCAATATGCCTACCAGGTGGAACTTCCACTGTCAAAATCTTATATTGTTTTGGTACTACATTTCTTAGGCAATGGAGAAGGGTTTTACGGCTGGCTTTCTACCCGATTTTAGCAAAGCTTTTGATTCCATAAACCAGAAACTGCAGATGTATTAATTTGGACTGTGACTGTGGTTACTTAACTGGTACTGAATGACAGTCAGTTAACATATAGTGGATTAGAATACACCTCTCAACCTCTTAGCGCAAGAACTCTGGACAAAACTAAAAATAATGGGGGGAATAAAGCCCCAAAAATAGGTACAGATTTTAAATATTGCTCTTAGAAAGTTGCAGGAATAAAAGGTTTTGTGTCTGCATACATTTTCTGAAGGATATGAAGTCTAAAACCCAAGTGTATATCATTGCTAAGTGACTTCAATCCCCAATGATTTGCCAGAAACCACAAAATGTATGAGGAACCAACGACAAACATGAAGCAAAAATCTGGACATTTTGTGAAATTCTGGACAGTTAAGAGGTATGGATTAGAATTAACAGCACAAAATGTATCTGGCACTCACTTGTTTATGGAATAAAATCCTATAAATGTATATATATATATATATATATATATATATATATATATATATATATATATATATATATATACATACACACACATACATGTATCAGGTATTCATGTCATAGAGTAATGAAAAAAAAGGGATCTTGAGGCAAGGCTACAAATAATTTACCTGATCAACAGCCTAGTATTAATCTATGAACATTATAAACACACACAATATTTTATATATATTTATTACATGTACGATTTATATATATAAACAAGGTGCATACATATATAATGTATAATATATATATATATATATATATATATACATATGGATTCACTTTATAACCTCGAAATACTGAAATATTGAATTTCAGTATCTCCAGACTATAAAACCAAATCCACAAAACACCGACACAAAAAAACGCGAAATTCACAACACCGAAAAAACCGCGCACACTATACCACACATACACCACAACACCCACATCACAACATAAACAAACAAAACTACACACATACACAACTCATACACACATAAGCAGGGGGCAAGCCCCCCTGCACTCCCCACACCCCCCCCTAGTTATATATACTAACTCCGAGATCGCACAAACACAAAACAAAAGCCAACTCACACACGCACATTCTCCGATCCCTCACACACACATCAAACACATCAGCACACTCACACACACTCTAACTCCCACTCCAAACCCTTAGAAAACACTTACCTGACATAACACCTACATCTACACACAGCACCGCGCACCATCAAAACACAATCCTGGACATTACGCAGCGTAAGGTCATAACCGCGAATTCGACATATATTCGAGTTCGTGATTATGACCTTTCGCTATTTTTAACATTCGGCTTTATAGTCTCGAGATACTGAAATTCGACATTTCAGTAATTCGAAGTTATAAAGTGTTTCTATATATATATATATATATATATATATATATATATATATATATATATTTATATATATATCTTCAAACGTTATTTGGATGAATGGATGGGTAGCCACAAATTCACCCCCCGTTTAGCTCTTCTGTCCCTCATAGATAGGGGAAACATGTAAGTGTTCCACAATTTCCTTGTTTGGCCCATCTTTGGGTATTCATATGCAAAATATAAGGGCTAAAAACTACCATGGGAGTGTAAGGCTAGGCTTCTTAAAATCCTCACAGCTCAATAGCCTAGTAAGCACCTATCTACCTATGTGTGTTTGTTTTTGTATGTGAATAAGCTAAATAACTAAATCTTTTTCATTCAAACCAAACTGGGTGACTGATTTCTTCAACTTAGGATTCTTTGCAGAAGCCTTTATGATACATCAGGTACTCAAAGTATACCTTCAGAGGAGCATTCTTGGATTCAGACTAGAAGCTGGTAAATGTTCACCACAATTTCCCACTCTGGCATTGTAGACAAACTCTCAAAATTAGATATACACCCCTGTGTCACCTGCTGGATAGCCAGATGGCTCAAAGATAGGATTGAAGAAATTAGGATATGGGAATCCACCTCTACAAAGAGGTCAGTCACTAGTGAAGTCCCTCAAAGCTTCATGCTGTGGCCACTCCTTTTTGGTTTCTACTTATCTGAAATCAAGACCTGACTGACCAAGTTTGCAGGTGATTGCAAACTAGGTGCCGTCACATAATTCCCCCAAAGACACAAATACCTTCCAGGAAAGACTGACATAGACTAATAACTGTTGCCAGAACCAAGGTCTAAAACTAAATGCCAAGAATGAAATAGTATCCCTTGGGAAAACAGCTATCCCTAGAAACTATGACGCTGATAATACACCAGTAAGAGTAGACCTAGTGGTCAGGGATTTGGGAATACATGTAGACAGTAAGCTGGCTTTTGACCATTATGTACCTGTGGCAGTAAGGACATCATTCTATGTTGTGTAACTTACAAGCAAAGGTATGACATCTAGGTCCAAGGATGTCATTGTCCCACTGTATTAATCCCTCATCAGATCAGTCATTGAGTAATATGCCCCCTTCACTATGTACTGACTGGGCATATGCAGCAACTACAGCATCCACAGAGGATCCTCAGAAAAAGAATACAGAGTGTAAACAGTATGTTCAATATGGACTGCCTCAAAGTCTTTTCCCTATACTCTGCACCCTACAGACTACTGAGAGCTGATCTATGCCTGGACTACAAAGCATCCTCTGATCAGCCCTGATGTTGTACATCCACAAAACAAATAGCATCAGAATTACTCAAGCTATGAACCTAGATCTCTACTACAACATAAATAGGACATGTTAGAGGAACAGGTATGTCTCTCAGAGACTACCTTTACATCCATGTGAAGCAAAGTTCTTCCCTAACCCAATTCAAACATAAATTGGATCGGTGGATGGGGTATTGAAAATCTACCCCTGTTCTGGCCCCTATATCTCTAGTAAACAGAGGCAACCTGTAAATGCTTGAGAACCCATGCCCAAGCCTACATATACCCTTTAAAATAACCACAGGGCATCAAAACTTGTCAGGTAAATTTGGGAAGCATGGCTAGGCTTAAAAAGACCACTGGTGTCGTTAGCATAGTAATTATCTATGAACTTATCAGAAAACGCCTGGTACATATGATACTAACCCAATATACTTTACGCCTTCCTGAAGTCTTAAAGAACTGTAGTAACACATAATGTTCTGATGATCTTAGCCAAAGTTAGTAAATTAAAATGCATTTAGGCAGCCTGTGCCTCACTGTGGAACTACCCAGGCATTTGAGACAATGGCAGAGTAAGGGAATTAGTTCAGTGGCAGACATTTGACATCTAGGGCATAGAGGGTTAAAATTCCCTGGCCTTGGCTTTTCTTTAAACAAAAATTTGGCCCAGTAAAACAAGACTTTTGGAAAATTATTCAGCTAAGATCAGCTTTACAGAAATTTCAAATTAGGTACCTGCTTTGAGTGGAGACGACCACCATTATGTCCTTTCTAGTGGGAAAATTTCAGAATTAAAAAACAGAAGACTTGAAAACTTGTCACTTTGTTTAGAATATGAACTTCCCAATCTATTTCTACAAAAATTACAAATATGAGGACCAACTACAAAGAGAAAGTAAATTGAAACCATGCTGTCTTGTACATCACAGCCTTAACATCATGGTATCCTAAACATTTGGAGACATTAAAAAAGAGCACTCCAGGAAAGTATGTTGACCAATTGCTTTTTGCCCATAAAAGCTACTGGATTCCAGCTAAAAGCCACCAGTATGGCTGTCATCTAGCCCCTAGTTGCAGTCATTGTAGTTATTTGTATGGTGATATTAAACAAAAACTTATTTCATTGTAGCCATCTATATGTACATGTTAAATATGAATTCTGGGACTATTCACAGGTGAAATTGCTGGAAATGCAGTGCTATCCAAACCATTCACATCCACTATAGACTTTTGAGTAAACCTGAATCAGAAACTGTTCAGATTAAAATGCACTGTTTTGCTTCAAGAGCTGGTGCCATGGGTAGGCATAGGTAACCATTTGAAATGTTAGGACCCTCTAGAGTGAGTCCCGAAACATGAAGACTGAATGGCTGAAAAAGCAGACTTACATATACCAAGTCCAACATAGCCATTTGTTAGAATATTCCCTTTTCAATGAAGTGTGGCTATCTTAGAGTTGGCATACATAAATATGCCCCCCTGCCAAAACAAAGGAGAAGAGCAATCTTCAAGATTCACTCTCCTGGAATTATGGTCCTTTTTATGTTGTGTCAGCACTCAGCATTTCAAGTGCCAATATTTCAAAAGGCAGCCCTCAGTATGTCTTTGTTGAGTGGCCTGCTGATTTTGAAGACACAACAATGAAAACAGAGTTTAACAATTTCCTCTGTGTGTCTTAATCTGAACAACTGTGTACAACTCTAATGGCTGGCATTACTGACTGACTGTAATCCTCAATGATTTACTAGAAAAACAACAATTTTATGACAGACAGGCAAAAATGTAAATCAAAATCAGGGGACCCTCTGCAAAATCCGAGACTGTTGAAAGGTATAATGCAAAGATGGTGCTGTGAGAGCTTTCATCTTTATGTACCAATAAAGACAGTGCTTCCACCAACAAATGCTTTTTTCACAACTAAATTTTATGACTCAGGACAAAAGCGTGCACAGCCAACATTGTGTAGCTCAGTATATTATAAAACGTTCAGTAATGAACATGCATTAAGCATATTGGTGCTCTAAAAGGGTAATGGGCGGAAAAGCATTCCAAAAATAATGGAAAGGCATCTGTTACTGGAAAACAACCAAAACAGGGAGATCTCGTAGAGGCCATCCTCTGGCAGTGGTGATTATTGAGAAATGTATCAATATACGACACTATGAGGAAAAATGATCAATTCCCAAAAATAACAAAGATCAGAAACCTGAAACTGCTAGATGCACCCCCCATCCCCCCCACACACACACAGAAATGTGAAAACAGTACTTTATCATAAGTTTACATTAGAGATGATCTATAAACATAAGAATTCGGTCACCCCAATAAACACACCCATAGACACACAGACAGAGAGACAGACAAACACACCCTCCCATCCACCATAATAAACAAGTAATATTTCTTAGCAAAAATGCAGTACCACGTAGACAGGGAAAATAATTATCACAAATGAAAACAAATAAAAAAGTCTAGAAACAATAACATGGCCATATGTTCCAAAGAGCTGACAATGACAACACAACAAAACATTTTGCATTTGCCATGTAGACGTCACACCGACCGCATGTCTTGCTACTGCACATCTTGGCATGTCTTAAATCTAAACAATCACTCTTGATGACTACGCGGACACCATCCAGTCTGCTACGCCTGTTGAATGAGTTAAAATAATTACTGCCCCTCTACACAGTTTAGTATCATCAAGATATGAAAATCCTGGTGACCTAAACTTTCAAGGCCTAAGCTAATCATAATGGGATGTCTATGATGAATAAGAAAAGGCTCAAGCTTAGGTGAAATGGAGTCCTAGTCCAAGGGCTCAGTGGAGTCTTCCTTCCCTGGAGCCCCTATTTCCTACCCCTTTGTATAGTTGCCACACTCTGCTCCACCCATGACTTTCATTGCTTAAGGCTTTCCTTCTTTCTCCCAGGATTTCTTGAGTGAAGCACCTTCTTGTATATATTTACTCAGATTGACTAACACCATAATCATGACATCCAGGGGTAAGGGCTGAACTTCTAAGGGGGGTAGGTTAACAGGTAGTGACTCTGGGCCAAAGTCAACTTATAGTTTGAGTTATAGGTTTAAGACTGTGTGCTGCTAGACCTAAACTTCGGCAGTGCTCCTTCATCCCTTTTGAAAAGGGACTGTATGCTCGGTGGGATTACTTGGTTAAGAAATATTTATTTTTTTCTGCTGGGAGAGGCAATAACTATTCTGTGGTGCATATTTCTGATTTACATTTCACAGAAACTTACTTGTTAACTTAAAAAAAAAACAACAACAAAACCCAAGAAATGATCAGCCTGTATAATATTTAGTGCTTTCATCCTTAATTTATTCGACTTCATCAGAATGTTAATACATATAAAGTAAGGTGATTTTAAATAATCAAGGCATGTAACACACTTCCACCAGTAATTAACAAAAGTCAATGTAAAAAATCACATATGCGCATTAATTCACAAAATATTCACATCTTTCATTTACAGGCATTAAGTTCCACTTCTTTTAGAAAGGGTACTTTTCTTTCTAATTGTACTTATTATCATTTCCTTCATAGCCCCCCTTCTTCTGATGTTTTTTCACAGCATTTGTGTATGAAACAAAGGGGCATCTATACATACAAATCTGATTATATAGTGTATATTGCTAAGAACACTTACTGTGAAAGTTTTCATTTTGGTAAAACAACAAAAAGGTTGTCTGCCAGAATATATGAACATGTTTATGCTATTCAGAAAAAAAAATCAAATGTCAGAGCAAAACATAGTTTGAACTGTAGTAGTGTAAAAGATGTATTTTATATAATAGATGAAGTAAAAGAAGATGTCTGACATGGGGTGATGACTTTTTAGAATATAAAGGAGCAGACTGGCAACTAAGGACACATACCGATGAACTTCTGGGGCTGAATGATAGAATAAATATTAAATGTTTTTTTAAAGCATAAATATTGTATGAATTAATGTTGAATCTGCGCTAAAGACATACTGAATTACATAGATGTCATATAACAAAATTGACACTCATTCTTTAATTCTGCCCCATATAAGATTAACAAACAGAGGGAGTTAAACTTCTTTTTCTCAATTAATTGTGTCTGTTGTACATATGTTGACCCAATTTCATAGCTTAAGACTTGATTACTGACGGACATTATATTGTCTACCCATATGCCTAAATCTTTAAAGACAGTGATATTTTCTTTTAACTTACCTGTTAAGGCATATGTACTCCCAACGTCAAACCTTCCAAATATCACACATTTAGTCTTTATTCATTTATTTCCATCTGTTTAATTTGTCCCAGATTTGAAGTTTATGTAAAGCACTCTAAAGTAAGTTAAGATCATTAATCTTGGTAATAATTTTACCAATCTCCAGACTGACTGCAGGGACATTACAAAAGATACTCATCAAAAATCTCATTGCCATTGTATAAGTCAAACAAGAAAGGAACAAGGACAGGTCCTTATGGTACAACCCTGGATGGAGAATCAAATTCAGATCGAAGGTCATCAATGTCAACTGCCAAAGTTCAATTACTAAGCCAACCATAACTTAAACTTTGCACACTATAAATCTTTGGAGCTCTGGAAAGGATGTTCTGTAGCCTTCCTAATTCTAAATGCTATGAATAGTAACATAAGAGAATCATACCACTTCTTTTTACTGAAACAAACCATTACTGAATATGGTGCTCTATTTTATAACCTTCAAACAAGCCATTAAAAAAATATATGATGATCCCTTCTTAGAAAAAAGATATGGGGTTGCAAAATGGAAACTATTAGAAATTTTCAGTAACTGTTATTATATTTTCTTAGTTGTTGGATACTTAGATGTGACCTATCTAAAGTAATATCTGATCTGCTTCCATTTGCGAGTCTGTGCTTGTACTGTATCACTAAGGATCTAGAATCAGTTAGCAATCTAATGGAAAAAAGGTAAAAATAAATATCATCAGTCAGTCATTAAATTCCTTCAAAAAAAAAAAAAATATATATATATATATATATATATATATATATGTGTGTGTGTGTGTGTGTGTGTGTGTATGTATATATATATATATTTATATTGTGTGTGTGTATATACATACACACACAAACACACACACACATATATATATATATATATATATATATATATATATATATATACATACATATATATATATATATATATATATATATATATATGGATTTGTATCACTTCACTGAAAGGCCATTTCACTGACACCCATTTCACTGAGACCAAATCACCTAAAGTTCATTTCTCCGAAAGCTCATTTCACTGACATGTAGTACTCTAAGGCAAGTCAAAGGTATATGTCCTTTTCCCTACTGTAGTGCGATCCTGGTGTTAGTATATATAGTTAGGGGGGGTTGTGGGGGCAGCCCCCACATTGGGGAGTGTGGGGGGCATAGCCCCTCACTTAATTTGGTTTTCTGTTGTCTGGTTTTGTTTTACATTATTTGGTAAAACCCAACTAGTGTGCCCCCCACACACTCTCTAACTATATATACTAACACCAGGATCGCACTACAGTGGTGAAAAGGACATATACATTTCACTTGCCTTAAAGTACTAGTACTACTTGTCAGTGAAATGAGTTTTAGGTGAAATGAACTTTAGGTGATTTGGTCTCAGTGAAATGGGTGTCAGTGAAATGAACTTTAGGTGATTTGGTCTCAGTGAAATGGGTGTCAGTGAAGTGATATGAATCCATATATATATATATATATATATATATATATATATATATATATATATATATATATAAAAGCAACTATGACCAAAGAAAAACACACTGCCAGGTAAAGCACTCTTACCCAAAAGTCCAAATCATGTAAAAAGAAAGAATAAAGAGTGCACCATGAGCTGGAATTCAAACTTGTCAGCAAATAAATCCAAATAACCACCTGTTTGAATAAATCTTCATTTATTGCGGACAACAGGAGCTGCAGCAAAAGATAAAAGTAAGCGCTTTCGCGTTGACACCCAACGCTTCATCAGACATAAAAGACTACTGGATCTGGCTCCATTTAAACATCCATTAACATGATGTCATAATTAACTTAAAGAGACAGATGTATCCAAGATTATAAAACTAAAAAATTACTATTATAAAATGCAGCGTAACTTTAAAAACTTTAAAACTTTTAATTTTAATACAAATAGACATACATATAAAATAACACAAGAATGACTCTAATGTTTCAAAGGTCTGGAAGCTAAGAAAGGCTTAATAGAAAGCCTTTCATTAAGTCCAAACTTGTGTGCTTGTAGTTTAACAATCCACTTGCCTTCTTTTTCTTCTACTCTGTTTTTGGCATTACCTAGTCTGTCATCTGTCTTTACCAATTCAAGAACAAGAAATTTAAAAGTATGATTGTCACCTGCATCAACAACATGTTTTGCAAGAGCATTTAATACATTGTTTCTGGATATTGCATAAATATGCTCCCTGATGCGTTCTCTTAGGGACCTGGTGGTCATACCCACATAGAACTTCCTGCATGACTGGCACTCAGCTAAGTAAACCAAATTCGTGGACTTGCAACTTGCATGATGTTTAAAGACATAATTCCTGTGCGTGACAGGATGTGTGAACCTATGGGTATTGGCTATGTGCCTGCATTGGTTGCAGGATAAACAAGCAAAAGTACCATTCCGTGTACTTGTCCTGTCATTGACATGAAATTTATCATAACAAAGTAGCCTATTCAGTGAGAGCATATTTTTATATGCTACTCGGGTGTACTGTCTACTAAAGATCTGATATTGTCATCAATCATGAGAAGATTCCAATGTCTATTAAAAATCTTCAGGACATGCTTGTTCTTGTTTGTGTACGGGATAGTGATCCTATTGGTTTGAGCCCTGAACGCCCGTGTAGTTGGTACGTATGGGGTAGTGTGTCTCTTAATGATAGGTATGGCTTCATTGTCCCTTTTGCTGTCACATTCAGAGACAGCTTTAAGTACTGATTTTCTATTGTAGCCCCTGGTTGTAAAATTGTTTACTAACTCAGATTTCTGTCGTTGGTATGCTGAATGTGTAGAGGTTAGTTTGGAGGCTCTCGTGGCTTGATTTTGAACAATGTTCCTATAGACATGTTGGGGATGCATGCTGTCTCTGTGGAGTAAATTGTTCCTCCAACAACTCTTCCTGAAAAGTTCAGTCTCAAAACCATGACCCTTCTTAAACACACTCACATCCAAGAAATCTACATGTTCGGGGGAATGGATGTAATCAAAACTCAAAAAATCAGTAGTTGCATTAAGATAATCAACAAAATCTAAAAGATGTTCAGTTGTTCCTCCCCATAGCAGGAAAACATCATCCACAAATCTGTTGTAAAATAACAATGAATCAAGAAAGATGGAATCCTGGTTGAACACAAATAGCTGTTCCCAATGTGCCAACACCAAGTTGGCATATGCGTTGGCACATGGAGTGCCCATCGCTACACCTTTGATTTGTAGGTGATAGGTATTCCCATAACATAGCACATTGTTCTCAAGGATTATTTCAAGTAGAGACACACACCTATCCACCATATAAGGTGTAAGATCACTTTGTGTCAAAAATGCTCTAATATAATCTAAGCCTGTATTGTTGGGAATGGAGGTGAACAAAGACTTGACATCTAAAGATACTAACATGCAGGTGTCATTAAAAGAAAAGGACTGTTCAAAAATCGCTAAATTCTCTAGAAAATTGGTGGTGTCTTTTAAAATGTGTTTGACATTCAAAACCACAGGCTTCAAAATCTTGTCGAGGTAGATAGATAAGGGCTCGGTCAACCAGCCTCGACTGGATACTATTGGACGCAAGGGTGGATCGATAACATTCTTGATTCTTGATTTTTTGAGTTTTGATTACATCCATTCCCCCGAACATGTAGATTTCTTGGATGTGAGTGTGTTTAAGAAGGGTCATGGTTTTGAGACTGAACTTTTCAGGAAGAGTTGTTGGAGGAACAATTTACTCCACAGAGACAGCATGCATCCCCAACATGTCTATAGGAACATTGTTCAAAATCAAGCCACGAGAGCCTCCAAACTAACCTCTACACATTCAGCATACCAACGACAGAAATCTGAGTTAGTAAACAATTTTACAACCAGGGGCTACAATAGAAAATCAGTACTTAAAGCTGTCTCTGAATGTGACAGCAAAAGGGACAATGAAGCCATACCTATCATTAAGAGACACACTACCCCATACGTACCAACTACACGGGCGTTCAGGGCTCAAACCAATAGGATCACTATCCCGTACACAAACAAGAACAAGCATGTCCTGAAGATTTTTAATAGACATTGGAATCTTCTCATGATTGATGACAATATTAGATCTTTAGTAGACAGTACACCCCGAGTAGCATATAAAAATATGCTCTCACTGAATAGGCTACTTTGTTATGATAAATTTCATGTCAATGACAGGACAAGTACACGGAATGGTACTTTTGCTTGTTTATCCTGCAACCAATGCAGGCACATAGCCAATACCCATAGGTTCACACATCCTGTCACGCACAGGAATTATGTCTTTAAACATCATGCAAGTTGCAAGTCCACGAATTTGGTTTACTTAGCTGAGTGCCAGTCATGCAGGAAGTTCTATGTGGGTATGACCACCAGGTCCCTAAGAGAACGCATCAGGGAGCATATTTATGCAATATCCAGAAACAATGTATTAAATGCTCTTGCAAAACATGTTGTTGACGCAGGTGACAATCATACTTTTAAATTTCTTGTTCTTGAATTGGTAAAGACAGATGACAGACTAGGTAATGCCAAAAACAGAGTAGAAGAAAAAGAAGGCAAGTGGATTGTTAAACTACAAGCACACAAGTTTGGACTTAATGAAAGGCTTTCTATTAAGCCTTTCTTAGCTTCCAGACCTTTGAAACATTAGAGTCATTCTTGTGTTATTTTATATGTATGTCTATTTGTATTAAAATTAAAAGTTTTAAAGTTTTTAAAGTTACGCTGCATTTTATAATAGTAATTTTTTAGTTTTATAATCTTGGATACATCTGTCTCTTTAAGTTAATTATGACATCATGTTAATGGATGTTTAAATGGAGCCAGATCCAGTAGTCTTTTATGTCTGATGAAGCGTTGGGTGTCAACGCGAAAGCGCTTACTTTTATCTTTTGCTGCAGCTCCTGTTGTCCGCAATAAATGAAGATTTATTCAAACAGGTGGTTATTTGGATTTATTTGCTGACAAGTTTGAATTCCAGCTCATGGTGCACTCTTTATTCTTTCTTTTTATATATATATATATATATATATATATATATATATATATATATATATATATACACACACACACACACACACACACACACACACACACACACACACACACACACACACACACACATACACACACACACATACATGTATAGATGCACACAGACATATTAACTTCCCAATTAACTCTGTCAAAGCTAACTCACAGTTAAATAAAATGTTTCCTTCCTTGTAATGGAATGCTGCATATATATTTTATGGGTCCATAACATTTGATCGAAATGACAAAATGATGGACACACAAAATATTGAAATTTACATTTGCTTTTCCCACACTGTTTTGCAGTCCAGGAGTTGGTATATATAATCAGCAGGAGCCACATGGTGGGATGCAGCCCCTCTTACAATAAATAGGTTTTCGATATTTTGTGTTTTTGACATTTTGTTTTTTCACATTTTATTCTTTTGATCAAATGTCATGGAACCATATATATATATATGGATCTACTTAAATATATCTAATCCTCTTTTTATTAACACCATAGGTTCATAGATGTGTACTAGGCCAATGGCCTTGGAGCCTTTACACACCTAGCCTATAGGATTACCCTGGCATCGTGCCACTCGACCTTAGTTCACAGTGCCTCTGTCGAGTAAAGCCACTGGAGTGATCCCTGGGGTGAATTTTCTATTTCCCATCCACTCATCAAGATTTCTTTTGAAGAGGGCCAGTGAGGTGCTCTGATTGACATGTATGGGAAGTTTATTCCATAGCATGAGCAGTCTCTGGGTTATGAACCTGTCCCTCCAGCATGTTCTTTTGATTGTGGTAATGAGGTTGAGGTCTCTGGAGCATGTGGTGTGGAGGGATTGGGATTTCTTTAGATGTAATATTTCTAACAGAGCAGGGTCAGACATGGCTTTGTAAGTCAAGCAGAGATCGCCTCTAAGTAGGTGATATGAGACAGAGAATAGTTGGAGTTTTTTGAGTCTGTCCATATAGGACAAGTGTTTAAGACCTAGGATCCTCTTTGTGAGAAAGTTTTGTGGCCTCTCCAGTTGTTGCAGGTGTTTAGTGAGGTACATGCCAAATGGGGCATTGTACTCAATGATTGGCCTAATGAGGGAAGAGTACAGGGGAGACAATGACATCTTTCTTCCTGGATGCAAAACCCTTAGTATTGAGATGTGCCACATAGAAGGACTTTCTGACCACAGTGGCAATGTGGTGGTCAAAAGAGAGGTTGCTGTCAACATGTGTTCCCAGATCTCTTATAATGCCTTCTGTGTTCAGTGGACTACCATCAATGTGATAATTCATGGGAACTGGGTTTTCCCAAAGGGAATGACGACACATTTTTTTGGCATTGAGCTTAAGGCTATGGTTCTGACACCAGTCATTGGTCTCAGTGAGGCCTTTCTGTAGGATGATAACATCACTTGGGGAGTTAATAATAGCTCCCAACTTGCAATTGTCTGTGAACTTTGTCAACCAGAGTCCCTTTGTGTTGGCCTGGACTTCAGAGAAGTAGATACCAAACAGGAGAGGACCCAGGACTGAACCCTGTGGGACTTCATTTGTGACTGATCGGCAGTCTGACTTGGAGTCAGCTACTTTCACACTGTGGGTTCTACCTGTGAGCCAGTTTGCAACCCACCTAGTGATAAAGGGGTTGATGCCTAGCTTAGTGAATTTTTCTATGATTCCTGAGTGGGGAATGGTATCAAAGGCCTTGGCCAGATTATGGTAGGCTGTATGAACCACCTTGCCTTCATCCACAGCTCTGGTGCCTGACTCAAAGAAGTTGACCAAGTTGAGCAGGCATGATCTACCCTTCACAAAACCACACTGTGTGGGATCCAGAGTTTGGAGATTCCCTATATCCTTGTTTATTAGGTCCATGATGATGTGTTCCATAGCTTTGCATATCAGACTCATCAGGCTAATGTGACGATAGTTCTCAGGGTCTGTAGTCACTCCTCCTTTGTGGAGAGGGATGACTGTAGCAGTACGCCATTCGGTAGGGACAAAGCCTAAAGTGAGGCTGTGACTGAACAGGGCACACAGATTTTTATCTAAAGTTAATTTGACTGACAAGCATTTTTATCAAGAGTTAATTTCATCTAAAATGTTTAAAACAGAGAAAATGCATGAAAAATAAAGATTTTTTTGCAGGAGTGAATCCCTCATACCCCCTTTACTTCAATATACTAACTCCATAGTTGAAACTCAATGTACAGATAACACAATGGCACTTACTGGACAGTCATTAGGAACAACACTTAAATGTGTAAATAAAGTCTCTTATAACTGGTTCAGGCAGCCAACAATGGAAAATGTGACAAACAAACAGAACATCTCTTGCCACTGACTGAGATGCAAACAAAATAGTTTTAACAAATTGGCACCAGTATAGACTAATAATCTAGGTAGTATGCCTTTGGCCAAGAATTCATGCAAAGAAAAAAAAGTCATGCAAAGAGCTGAAAGCTCTTCCATTTCCTTAATACTGCTGTAGAAAATGTGGTTTCTAGTCCTGTCTTTCTTTTGAGGTATGTCTTTCTGACATCAATGTACCCTTCCCTCCTTCCATGTTCTCCACACTTCCCTAAAGCTTTTCCCGTGAGTCTGTTAGAATCTGTAACTTCTGCAGTATTGATTCTGACCACAGCTTTTATAGTCAGCTGCTTCTCCACCTTAATTGAATTATCTGCCTAGCAGGTGAAAAGAGGCAGCTGGTTACCACACCTCCAAATAAGTATTAATACCCATAAAAGTATCTCATCTACTCTGTGTATATAATCTGCCAGGCACCTCCCTGTACCGTCAGGGCACACACACACACACACAAACTCACACACACACACACACACACTATATTTATATGGATTCACTTCGGAATCTCGAAATTTCAAAACATCGAATCTCATATGATCGAAACCATATGATCAATGTTTCAGAATATCGAAATTCCGAAACAACCCCCCCCCAAAAAAACAACTAGTTAAACGTTTATGCAGGGGGGCAAGCCCCCCTGCACCCCCACTACTTAAATATACCAACTCCGAGATTGCACTACAGTGAGGAAAATAGAAATCTCCACATTCCGCACTGTATGTAGATCTCCGTTCAGAATTTCGAAATTCTGAAACTTTGATCATATAATCTTGACCATATGAAATTCGAGATTTCAGGATTTCAACATTCTGAATGGAACCCATTTATATATATGTATATAAACTCATATATTTTACACAATCAAAAGGGGGGACATGATTTTTAAATTCAAAAGTCACTGCAACACTTTTAAAGACTATTTTTTTCTAGAACAATATTGCCTCTACACTCCCTGATATAACAGGTGTACCCACCAGCACCTGTACTATATCCCTGCTACTTACATTTTGTTGTATCTCAGAGAAATGGGAATTCTCTGAGATACCCCAATTTTGGAATTATAATCGCACAAAGCAGTTCACATTTTAAAGATCGCTCTTTAAGGCTTTTGTGTTTAGCTGAGATGTTAGAGAACAGTTTCTCAAGTTTTAAATAAATTCTGGTGGATTTACTGGCTGGTCGTTTTTCTCATCACACTTTAAACAGTCTAAAGTTAAATGCATAAACAGTGAAGGATAGTATAATTCATCAAAAAGTCTGCTCCCACCTCACAGAAACTTTATATAAGTATGTTAATAGCTGGATAGAAGCAGCTGTACTCAACAGGAATAAGTATAGAACTAACTCAAAAAACAAACTACCCTAGTAGGCTCTATAACAGAAGGAAGAAAATCATGGCAAAAATTAGTAGGTGCAGCACCCAGCAGGAAGCACTCTTAGAGGGAAAATAAAGTCTACCAAAGCCAAATCTGAGGTGAATCTGGCTTACCAGGGCAAGGACAACCACAAGGCATTCTTTATCTATGTCCACAACCTCAAAGGCAATCCACAATTGTGTGCACAGCTCATTGTTAATGGAGTCATCTATACTGAGCCAGAAGATATAGCAAACCTACTGGCAGACAAATTCAGCTCTAATTTTAACCCTCCCCCAATCTCCCCTCAGGAAATACTATAAAATATAACTCACCCCACTATCACTAGTGAACAGGTTGTCAATGCTCTCTCTAAGGCCAAGAACACTGCATTGGGGGCCCAGAAAATATCCCAGGATGCCTTCTAAATAGCATGAACCCTGACCTATCAGGCCATCTGGAATTGCTATTTAACCATAGCCTCCAAACAGACTTTATGCCTAATGAATGGAAAACAGCAACAGTCATCCTTCTGCACAAAGGTGGGCCATCTACAGACCCTGGAAATTACAGACCCATAAGTCTCACTAGTTCCATATACAAAGCCATGAAAAATATTCTCATGGAAATGACCAATAATAACTAGTAGTGTAGCTAAGGTGAGGTGAGAGGGCAACTTCCTTTTGTGCAAAAGTGTCAGTGGTGTGAATATATAATCCCAATCTCTCTTTAATGCAATACCAGCTTTTCCAAGCCGGTATTGCATTTGGTGTCAAATCTGAGTGCTATAGCTCTCAGTGTGTGGTCTAAACTGTAGCAACTGTTTGCTACATTGTAGTGAGTAGTTTGTTACAGTTTTCTTTTTTTAAGTAAAACCTGAGAGCTGTAGCACTCCATGCATGCAACCTGGTTGGTTCCTTTGAGAAGGTCACCAAAGCAATGGATGAGGGCAAAATGGTTCACGCTGCCTACCTTGACCTGGCTGAGGCATTTGACACAATATCCCACTCGGGTATTATTGACAAACTCAGGAGGTTAGGTATAAACCCTTATGTCACCCGATGGATAGCCAGGTGCTTTACAGACAAGACCCAGGAAGTTAGAATTGGGGAGTCCTCCTCTACAAAGAGGCCAGTCACAAGCGGAGTCCCTCAGGGACTGGTCCTGGGACTTCACTTTTTGGCATTTACTTCCCTGAAGTCAAGGCAATGTCATGGCCTCTGGCAAACCAAATTTGCAGATGATTGCAAATTAACAGCAATTATAGAATCCCCCACTAACACTAATGATCTCCAGGAAGGGCTGACACAGACAAATAACTTGTGTCAGAGCCATGGACTAAAACTAAATGTGAAGAAATGTATAATGGTATCCTTTAGGAAGTCATTCACCTCTGGTAACTATCATATCAACAACACACCCCTAAGAGTCTACCACTGCAGATCAAACAAAGTACTACTCTAGCTACCTTTAAGACTAGCCTTGATGACCCAATAGCTAGACACAAATATACATCAGACTGATCATGCAAGGCTCTGCTCAATATGGGAGATAAGGAGTCACTAGTGCTTGACAAGGGTGGCAAGAACATTTAAGTTTTTCTTCTTAAAGGCATATATGACTATGCCGTCTATGGTCCCCTGATTGCTTGTCTAGAACTCTTTCTATGTTGCTATGTTCCATCAATACTCATTCTTCTGAGTGTTGAACAGAAGAGCATCAAAGATATGCCTTACTCCCAGTATGGCTGCAATGACTGTGTACCATTTTGAATAAGGTGGCTAATATAAACAGGTATTGAAAAGTTAGGCGAATAATATTTGGAGTTGTATACAGATGTACAATAGATATTATCATTACAGAGACAAATGCTAGTTGCTTGTGCAGTTGCCATGTTTTGCAGGAGTAGTGACTGTATGCCTGCGATGGACTTTTACTTAGTGGGGCATTATGTGGTACTGTTGGCCTGATTTCCAGATGGTTTTGACTAATCTGGTTTTGTGTACTGATTGAGCCATTTTTTAATACATTTGATCTACACATTAGCTCATATGATAGCATTTATGTTACCACATACATCTGCATGTTGTATAAATGTGTGTGTGTGTGTGTGTGTGTGTGTGTGTGTGTGTGTGTGTGTGTGTGTGTGTGTGTGTGTGTGTATGTATGTGTGCGTGTATATATATATATATATATATATATATATATATATATATATATGGGTCTACTGTAAAAGACCAAATATCCACTTGTTTGAAAACGAACAGTGAATCCTCGGTTACATGAAAGTGGACTTCAGCGTAAGTGCACTTCCTTGAAGTATGGTTCAACGAACCATTAAGGAACATGGGTGCCGAAGCACACTACAGTGGGGTAAGGGAATGTATGTGTTTCCCCACTGTAGTCCGATCTCGGAGTTGGTATATTTAAGTAGGGGGGGTGTGGGGGCACATCCCCCCACATGGGGGGTGCAAAGGGGCTTGCCCCCCCTTCAAAAACAATGTTTCTCTGTTCTTTATTGATTCACTGAACCAATGTTTGCAGAAGTGCATATATATATATATATATATATATATATATATATATATATAATCTGGTTTCATGTACTCATTGAACCATTTCCTAATACATTTGATCTACATATTAACTCACATGACAGCATTTATATTACCACATACATTGGCATGTTGCATAAATGTGTGTGTGTGTGTGTGTGTGTGTGTGTGTGGTGTGCGTATGTGCACACACATAAGTGTCTGCAGACATACACCCTTGTATTATTGCTTGGGAAATTAAATATTCAAACAAATGAATAAAGGCAAATTGTGCCTCTTCTGGTAGAGTCTATTTGCTAAACAGTTTACAGATTTGTAGTGCAAATAATAATCAAGTTATTTAAGCCCTTGCTAACTCTGAATTCACTTTGGTAGTTGTATAATATCTTAGTAGTATATTATGAACTATTGATGATGATGATGATAATGATATGGGGGTTATTTTTATTCCAAAACATTAAATCATTTTTTGTACTGACAATTCCTGTGAAGTCATCATGGCAATTTTTGACAATCTAAGCTTGTACCATCTTTTCAAACAATGCAATAACGTAAGATTAAAAAAAAAATATATATATATATATATATATAGCAGTATTCTAAATGCACCTTTCCTTGCATGCTAATTATGCCAATCTGTGCAAGTCTGCAGATAATGTATCGTTCGCTTAAATATTTATCGGTAAAACTGATGACTGACAAGAAAACTCACACTCTGTCGCAATCACAGTGGCTGATGGTATGCCATCGGAGGTTTCTATAGCCATATGCGTAGCTGAATGGATAAATAACATGGGGGCAGGCATCATGGGTTCGGCAACACTTGTCTGTCTCTACAAATTCACCTGAAGAGAAAAAGAAATAGGTGTTAAAAATGTCTCCACCCCCCCCCCCAAAAAAAAAAAAAAATGAATGGGGAGCTGCATCTCGGCTCTGAGGAGGTTCAAAGGTCACAAGGCTAACTGAGGACAGAAACAAAGCTTCAGTAACAATAATGCAAGGATACTTATTTGTACACTGCAGTGCTGTTGTACTTGCAGTTGACGATGATTTTGAAGTATTTCCGATATTTTACTTCTAGGGTTGCCACCTTTTCACATGGCCAAAGTGGGACATTTTTGGTACAAACATCAGATTTTACAGGCAGACACATACCCACGGTCAGTACAAAGGTTAGAACGTAACTTTTTTGCCTAAATAAAAGCTTATTCTTGTAACATTTTAGTTGCGTATTCTGTTTCTTATAACGTTTATGTATTTTAGATACAGAATACCTGTTTTATGCAAGTATTACATAAAATATAGGAAATCATTTTGTCCTAAAATCTCAGGGCATTTGCCATTTTTACATTTTTTTGTCAGGACACAACTGCCCAAAGAGGGACTGTCCCTCGCAAAGCGTGGCAGGTGACCTAACTTCACCTTGTTTGGTTGGTCCTGACCTCACATTGATAACTGCAGCATCAGACGTTATTACTTTTTGTTGCTAACCCTTGGAGTATACAACTAGCTGTTGAATCAGATAATGATAAGGAGCGACAATAATTATATTAGCTAATTTATGCTTATTTTTGCTAAAAAACATGCGCATAACCCATTAGGGTTACCACCAGTCGTCCCTCTTTGCGAGGGACAGTCCCTGTTTGCGAAGTTGTGTCCTGCGAAAAAAAACGTAAAAATGGCAAATGTCCTGAGATTTTAGGACAAAGATATTTCCAATGTTTTCTTTAATAGTTACATAAAACAGTTATTTTACATCTGAAATACCTAAATGTTATATGAAATAGCATAAATAACTCAAATGCTATAAGAATAAGCTTTATTTGGGCAAAAAGTGAAGTTTTGTCTTTTGCACTGATCATGGGTATGTTTTGCCCTGCAAAATTTCACGTTTCTACAAAAAATGTCCCACTTTGGGCATTTGAAAAGGTGGCAAATCTGTAACGCACATCTAGGAGATATCCTTCCGTAGCTACAAAATATGGTGTAAGTTAGATCTATCTTTAATAGTTAAAGTAATTTCAACCACGCTGTCACATTTTCTTATCAAAACATTACACGCACTATTTCCAAACGCATGCCGTCCTTACCTAGGTGGTCATAACTCTCAGCATTGTTGCCGGCTCCGCACCACAAAGTTCCAGGGTAGGTGAAACCCCTTTTGGACCTGTGCAGCTGCTTTTGTGTTCCTGTTCTGGCAAACGGTTCGGCTCGCAAAAAAGAATGACACGCTGCTGTGACCTCGGCCACGCTGGAGAAGTTTGCAGGAAGCCTGTTTCCTGTATTGGATTGGCTAGTATGCCCCAGAGACCTCAGTTCCAGTCGACAAACTTCTGTGAACGCTTTCACTGCCCTCGGGTCGTCTTGGATATTGCAACCCACTACTTGGCCTTCATTATCATGGGAAGTACTAACAATTACCAGCCCATCGGTCACTTGATACCAGTAGATGGGTCCACTGGTGGCGTGCATTCTGGATTCTTTGACACATATTGTGCCATCTACTAGGTGATACGTGATCCTATCCATCCCCTCATCTCCTTGTGTTTCAGATAGCTTACCTGCAGCTCCCAGAGGTGGATCCATATAGGTGAGAAGAACCAGCACTAGTGACCACATGGCTAACTGAGCATCTGTAGTTTCAGCACCACCCGCCCATAGACAGCGCCGCTCGACCTCCAGATCAGCCTTTATACAATAAGTAAGGTGGCCTGACAAGTTCTCAAGGGGCGGGAGGCAGGGAGGGAGGAGCCTTGAGGGGTACAGCCAAATCAACAGCAATACGTTCAAAAAAGTTACTTTATCTTTGGCTTGTGTTTTTTGAAGCTAAATTGCATCAACGCAACTGCATCTAAAAATAAAAACAATCTTTAAAATTCAAAGCTAATCAAAGAAACCTCTGCTAAACCACCATTTTGAATTAATGTTGCATCCATAACTCGACCAAAAGAACTTGCATTCTGCCAGAGCAGCGAAAAATCATGTTAAAAAAATGAAAGAAAGTACCCTTCACCATAACCAGTAACATTTCATAGCTGCTTAGTCTTAATTTGTATTTCTTGACAGATACTACTTTAATGTCCCTTTACATGTTCAATCTGTTCTACCAGTTATAAACAGCAGTACACTATCTGACTTGCTTTGAATAGTCGCCTTGTTTTACGGCTTGAAACACAAATCAGCTGATATAACAAAATAAAGGCTGAGGCTTGGTTTGGATCGCTAGACAAAAGAGAGCACATCATCCACAGTCTGATAAATTTGCAGAAAAGTGTAGTTTATGCGTGCCTCTCCCTCAGTTTTTAGTAATCTGTTATAACCCCCCTATGATTATAATCAATAAAAATGTTAAAAAAATATTTCAGTGACTTGTGACCAAACAGAGATGAACAAAAATTCAACACTCAGTCCACTTCACCAGGGTAAGTATTAATAAATTGGTAAAGAAATACCAATAAAAGAGAACATTTCACTACACTTCCTTTAATTTTAATAGCATTGTTTGCATTCAGTTTTACTTCAAGATTTGGTATTTACCCCTTAAGTTGTTTTATGTCGTTTTCCCGCTCGCTACAGCTCCATAAAACAAGCATTAGCTACATATTAAGTCTTAACCCGTTTATTGATTTTCTAATGGTCAAACTTTCATTTACATTTGCTTCTTCTCCTTCCTCTTTTTTTACTTCGTATTAACAGTGCTCGGTATTTTGAAATTACACACATACACGTGAAAACAGTAAAAAAAAAAAAACATAATTTCTTTTACAACTCAATGGAGCAAAAACAGACTTTAACTAAAACTAATGTGCTTTGCGGTTGTGTGTGTATGTGTGCGTGCGTGCCTGCGTGCTTGCATGTGTCTGTGTGTATGGGGTGGAAGCGGACAGATTATGAATGCAGTCTTTCATGCTGATTTATTTCGTTTGGGATGGTTCAGAAAGAGGTCCAAGTATTGTCCACATTGCTCTGCCTCTGCATTAGAATTAAAACGAAAGGCAATTAAGAGGATAAAAGTCCCTTGGTACACATATCCCTGCATTATGACATATGCTGTGATATGGCATGATGTGATACAGTGCCATACCATGCAATACAATATACTACACTACACTTCAATGACTTTATCGAGGTTTCCAATGAGTTAAGGATGTTACAGTGTATTACAAAGATACCTAAAGAAGAAAGGGCATACAAAGGCAAAATACTAATACTAAAGGAAATGTTATGATAAATGGCTAATACAATAAAATTCCAACACTGATTACTTAATTAACTTCCCTAGGGCTGCATAAATACACAGCCAGATTTATCAGTTCACCTCTATTCTCCCAACCTTAGGGAAAATTCTAAAAATAATGGTATATAACCAACTTGTTCAACATCTACTAAACTGCAGAACCCTGTTATATCATCAATATAGGATCAAGTCTGGATGCAGCACAATGACTTCTGTTTAAACCTTTACATATGCCATTCTACAAAAGATGGATAATGGACTCCTCACATTAACAATTTCCATTGATCAAAGCATCTGATACAGTTAATCATTCTGCTATACTAACTCCCTTAGTAGCAGCAGGTATCACCCCCAAGAAACTAAGTGGCTTAAGGACTTCCTCACTAGCAGATCTTTTACAGGACAAATTGGCATTACATTCTCCTCAGTTTCATTCATAAGCAAAAGGATCCAACTAGACTCCTTTCTCTCTCCCATTCTCTTCTCTTTATCCACAGACAAAGTATCCTAATACCTCCCACTCCTTCCTATCATTCTCTACTAAGACAACAAGGTTATTTACAGATCAGTACCCTCTGCATCACTCCCTAAGGACTGCATGCAGAAAGACATCTCAAGCCTCAGTAAAAAGTTAACTCATCACAAAGTGATTGCTCAAAGTCAAGAAAGTCAAAGCAATGCTGCTCAGCAATACTCATAAATTGAGTAAAAATTTCTCCAACTGGGAGATCACCCAAAATAATAATTAACCCTTAGAAATGATCCAGGTTTACAGTTACTTAACAATTTGATTAATGTCCACACTGCATTTTTCAAAACTGCATCCATGTTACTAAGGCCATAACTAACTGCTCCTCCTCTGGGTTAAAACAATTTCCTATTTCCTCTTCCCTTTAGACAGAGTAGCCTTCTTTAGAGCCTTCTTGCTGATTTTATGCTGCTTAAAATGGTTTTTAGTGTCTCACTGCTATTTTTCTGCTGTTTTAAACATTCTCTAGTGTTTCCTGCTAGTAGCTGTAGCACAGTCCAGACAAAGGCATGCTGTTTCTGAAACTGTTTATAGTGGTTTGTTTGTTCTGAGCACGTTTTCCAGGCCATCTTGGATTGGAAGGGGCCTATCTGCACTTTTGTGAGATTATTGTGTTGATTGGGACCTGTCTGGTAAAGGGAGGTCAGTTTAAGGTTTGGAATAAGCATCCTCACTAGTCCTTTTAAAGTTTTTTTTCAAGTTTTTAGCTTCTGGTATTTAGGCCCTGCACTTCAGCAGGGTTTCTGCTTGTTTGTGCATTGTACAGCACCGTGCACTGCTGTGCAGTTGAGCACAAAAGCTGGACAGTTAAATTCAACAAATTTTCCCTGAAACCCAGGCAGAAATATCCATCTGCTGAGCTCCTCCATGATCGATTCTGATTACTACCACTACAAGACAACAGCCTTCAACCTAGCATTATGGACAGTTGGACTACCCTTGTTTCTCCCGCCAACTTTGTTGACTTGGGTCTCATGAGGCAGTGTAGCAATTGCCTCATACACACAGACAACACTCTACTAACAACACAATCTAGTACAGAGTGTGACAGATGTACTTACACCAAGAATCTAGAATCCATGCTCTCTCTCACTCAAAACAGTAACACAGAGAAGATTGTCTACTCACCCACCACTACATATGCTAATAGTACCACTACTCATACACATATCACTTCTCATACACATAGTATGCATCAAATATGTAAATCCACATATGCAGAGGCTCTCTCAAAAAAATTACCAAAACACCAGATACCTCCAAAACACAAGACTGCTACAACTAAAACAGTCCCCGCAGCACCCATGACACATAGCAACACTAGTGTCACACTCACCAAGCCAGTAAGGTGTTACACTCAAAAAACAAAATTTTTTGTCACTGGAGACGCAATAGTGAGACACACAGATGCCTCACTCTTCAGGTTGGACAAGGAGAAAGCCACAGTCAGCTGTCTGGCTGGTGCCAGGATTCATCAGATCACACATGCACTCTATCATAGTTCATGTTGGTGTGAATGACCTGAGATGTGCATCACTGGACTATATGAAGAGAGACATGGTTGAGCTCTCTGAGTATGTGTCCCAGACAGGTATATCCCTAGCCTTGAGCAGCATACTACCCTCACCTAGACTGATGCCACAGTATAAACAAAAAGTGATTGATTTCAATAATTGGCTCAGTTTTTGGAGTCATTCAAAGGGGATCCAGTTCCTGTCAGCTTGGGAAGCCATGGTTGACAAACCTCACTGTTTTGCCAGAGACAGCTTGCACCTAGCACACTAGGCTTTCGGCTGCTGGCAAAGGCTCTTGTCTTCCCCACAGTGCCTTTTTAGCTAAGGTTTCAAAAACAACATTACCAATATAAAATTAGCCAAGCAGAACAAAATAAGGGTCATGCTGCTAAATGCGAGGAGCTAAAACCAAAAACTGCACTTCCTGGATGCACTTCTATCACTAGAAGATGTAGCTGTCTGTGCAGTCACAGAAACCTGGTTCAAGGCCTCAGAGAATAACCTGGTCTTGCAAGGCTACAATGCCTTCCATACCTTTAGACCACAAAGTGTACATGTGAAAACCAAAGGAGGCAGTGTTTCAATCTATATTAGAGATACATTTACCTCCCATCTAGTTAGACTGGACAACTCCATGGAGTTACTCCAGGTCCAGGTTACAGTGGGTAAGACCCCCATTCAAGTCATAGCCAGTTATAGATCCTCATCCATGGGTCATGACACCCATGAAGCCTACTTGGCCAAACTAGAGACAATCCAAATTTTAACAAACACACTGGTTATGGGGGATTTCAATTACCCCACCATCAACTGGGAAACCTACGCTAGCCCTAACTCACTAGCACAAAAGTTCCTTGACTTCATTAATGCAAATGCCCTGGAACAAATTGTCCATACCCCAACAAGGGGAAAATACATTCTGGATCTGGTCCTTACCAACATGTCAAATGGATGCACTGTCGTAACTGTTGGACCCTCATTAATAAAAACTGACCAAAAATCAGTCATCTTTAAGCTGGCACTAAAAAAGGTGAAATCAGACTAAAATACTTCACCAAGGCAAACTATACCTTTCTAGGTAAAGGTATAAATGCATTCCAAGCCCCACTCCAAGCTGGAAGTGGTAACTATGCCGAAGCTTACACGAAAGCCCTGTACAATCACTTGCATAAGTGCATAAACTTGGCTGTACCAGAAAGAATCAAACCCAGAGCCCCAAGTAAAAACAAGCTGCCATGGTGGACATCCAGCATCAACAAACTTTACAATAAATGCAAGAAGTTGCTGTCCAAGAAAATAAAGGCAAGGCCCCAACAATGGAAAAGCACCCTCCTCAGCCTCAGCAGACAACTTGTCAAATCCTCCAAGGGCGCCTTTGAAAGAAACATAGCAAGTACAGCCAAGGATAAACATAAGGCCTTTTACAGCTACATAAGTGACCTAAAGGCTAGGACCCAAGCACGTGCAGAACTAGTGGCCAACAGTATCACACACACTGACCCCACAGAGATAGCAAATCTGCTAGTGGATAGGTTTGGTGAAAATTTCACTCCCTTATCCCCTCTTAACTTACAACAAACCCTCTCCCAAAGTCCCCCCACCCACCTTACATATCTGAGCAGCAGATCCTCAAAGCCTTGTCCAAAGCAAAAAACACAGCCTCTATGGGATGAGACAACGTCCCAGGCTGTCTTCTAAACAGGCTAAAACATGAACTAGCATCACCACTAAGTACCCTTTTCAATCATAGCCTAACCACATACTTTGTTCCTGTGGAATGGAGAACATCAACAGTTATTCCCCTCCACAAAGGTGGCCTAGCAACAGACCTGGGGATTTACAGACCTATAAGCCTGACCAGCCTCATCTGGAAGGCCATGGAACATGTCATTGTGGACCTCATAAATTAAGACATAGCTGACCTCCAAACCTTGGATCCCACCCAATTTGCCTTTGTGAAAGGTAGATCCTCCCTGTTAAATATGGTGGATTTCTTTGAAAATATGACAAAGGCCATGGACTAGGGAAAATCCATGCACACAGCATACCTCAACCTGGCAGAGGCTTTCAACACAATCCCACATTCAGCCATTATCTATAAACTTAGCAAACTGAATGTAAGCCCCTTCATTGTAAGATGGGTTGCCAACTGGCTCACAAACCAGACACACACTATCAAAGTGGGTGACTCCACATCAACCAGCAGACATGTTACCAGTGGCATACCACAGGGGTTCAGTGCTGGGCCCCCTACTATTTGGTATATACTTCTCAGAAGTTCAGGTCAAAACTAAGGGGTTGTGGCTGACCAAGTTTGCAGATGACTGCAAACTAGGTGCAATCATTGAATCCCCAAATGATGTCAGTATACTCCAGGAGGGTCTCATGCAGACCAACGACTAGTGCATTAGTCGCGATCTCAAACTGAATGCAAAGAAATGCATCATCATTCCCTTCAGCACAAACAATGTCCCCTCACACTATCAAATCAATAACAACACTCTAAGAAGCAATGAAGTGGTAAGGGACCTGGGATCACAAGTTGACTCCGACCTTAACTTTGACCACCATGTGTCTACTGTAGTAAGGAAAGCTTTCTATGTAGCACACTTGATTAGTAAAGGCATTGCCTTGAGAGCAAAAGACGGTATAACCCCCTATACTTGGTACTTATCTGCCCCATAATTGAGTATAATGCCCTGTTTGGCATGTACTATACTAAGCATCTGCAGCAATTACAGAAACCTCAGAGGTTTCTAACAAAGAAGATCAAGGGGGCTCCAGCATGTGCCTTACACAGACCGACTAAAGCCCCTGTCACTATACTCCAAATTGTATTGACTTCTTAGGGGAGACTTATGCCTGGCCTACAGAGCAATCCAAGACCCAAACCTAATGAACTTGCTGCATATTCATAAATCAAATGGGAAAAGGGCTACCCATTCCAGGGAACTAAATATGGCCTGTGACTTAAATAGGATATACTGGAAGGATAGATTTATGTCTCAGTGACTGCCGCATCTTTGGAACACACTACCAATTCATGTGAAACAGAGCACCTCTATGACACTGTTCAAGAGGAATTTGGACAGGTGGATGGGGCACCATAAATTCTTACAGAGGATAGAGCCTACAACCCTCCTGGACATGGGCAATCATCACTATATGCAATCTTAGGTATTGACTAGCATTTCTATGGTATTATATTGGGATGAAATGGCTTGGCTTAAAATGATCTCCAGTTCAATAGCCTAGTAATCTCCTATGATCCTAAGAGCCTCTGAAAAAAGATGTTTCAAAAATAATAGAATTAGAGGGCAGAGCATGTGGGGAAAACCTGAGAATTTCTGCTTTTCCAGAGAAGATAGAAGGAACAGACAGTATTAATTTTATGAAAGCACAAATAAACAACTGGACTGGTATTCCATAGCAGGAGTTGTTAACTGAAAGAGCATATCATGTGTATACTCCAAACCTGGCTATGAGAAAGCAAGGTAGACATTTAATAGTAAAGATGCAATCCTACCAGCAGAAGACATTGATTTTGACAAAACTGTGGCAGAAGGACAATGTACTAAAAGTGGGAGACAGCAGAGTGTTTGTGGAGAATGATTACCCACTGTACACCAGGCAGAAGAGGAGTCAGTTTATTCCACTATTCAGGGAATGTTGTGAAGCAGGTGTGAGATTCACACTGCTCCACCCAGCTATCTTCAAAATATTTTTTTTCTGGAAGGGCAAAATCAGTTTTTGATGCAGTGTAAGGAGGACATGCAAAAGTTTGTCCAACAAAAAGTGATCTGTGAAACAGAAGGAGATTCTGCTTCTTGTTCTTCTGGTAATAAAGACCACAGAGAGACTGTGCCAGTGAAACCTTTTCCAATGTTTCAATGAAAATATGCTTGAGAGAAGGAAAAAAGCACAAGAGTTGACTAGAAGAATCGAGAGTATGCTGCAAATGAAACAGAAACAGGGTTTGGGAGATTGAGATGAACAGGAAAAAAAAAATCAGTAACTTGGAAATTGACAAATGTGGTATTACAAAGCAATAATTATATTTGTGAAACATTACAGAACAAGAAAATCTGGAAATATTGGACTTTTTCTTGCTTTGTTAAACTTGTAGGGAACTCTAAAGCATATGCCCTACTTCATGTCATTAATGTTCAGAAAAATACTTAGGAGAGGGGGAAAAGGCAGAGAAAGTTAACTGTATGTAAGACATTTTTTCTTAAAAGTAATATTTTTATAGTGCATGATTTTCTAAGCATGCATGAATTAAGACCCTTAGCTTGATATAGTAACACGTTTTAAGGGGAAAACAAGTAAATGAAAAAGAACATTGAATATCATAAAGCTTTTTTTCTGATAAATAAATGTATGCTTAGTAGAATTTTATATTTGGTCTACATGTTTCCATGGAGACAATCTGATAAAGAGAAATGACCATGAGATCATATCTTCTGAAAGCATTCAAGTGTCTTCCAAGGTGGGAGGGCTATAAAGATAAGACAAAACCAGACAGCACTTAGTAGAAGCACAGGCTGCACCATGTGTCTTAGTCTGAATAACCTTTCTTTTAGGTTAACTCAAGTCTATCAGTGTTCCTATTAGGGGGGTAAAAAAACCCTTGATAATCAGCTGGGATAGCTGGAAGGATTTTCTAATGAATATAGATACATGTGGATCAGAGGAGAACTCATTGTCTTTAAATGTTCTCAGGCCTCTGATAACAATGCCAGTTTTGTGGGGAGTACCATTCATGTGGTAACACTGTGGATGCTTCAGTTTTCCAAAGGATACTATAATGCATGTTTTTGCATTTTGCTTAAGGTCATGATCTTGGCACCACCTTGGGGCACACCACTAGTAAGAGGCTTTATGGAAGATAATGTGCTTCCCTATCTTAACTTTTTGGGTTCTTCCTGTGAGCCAGTTTGCTATCCAATGGGTAACACAGAAGTTTACATTTAGTCTGAATAGCTCGATTATGATGCTCAAGTGTGGAATATCATCAAAGGCCTTAGCATGGGTATATGATTTGTACCAATTTGCCTTTGTCCAAGGCCTCAATAACCCTTCTGAAGAAGTCATCCAGGTTAAGCTGGCAAGACCTAACCCTGACAAACCCATACTGGTTTGGGTCAAGTGATTGCAGGCCCCTAGTGTTTGAGTCTATGAGGTCAATACTAATGCATTCCATTGTTTTGCAGATAAGGCTTATGGGTCTATAGCTGCACCAGTCAGTAGTGAAGACTGTCTTGTGAAGGGGATAACAACAGCTGTTTCCATGCCTTAGGCTCAAAGCTGGATAAGAGGCTGAGATTATACAGATTCTGGAATGGGTTAGTCAGACAGTGGTTCATACTGACAAGAAAGTCCCCTGGCACATTATTAGGGCCCATGGTGCTAGAGTTTTCCACCCCAGAGAGAGAGAGAACCTTGAGGACTTGCTGTGGGGAGATCTTTGGGTAAGGCCCTCAGGGGGTCAAGGTTATGGACAGGAAGGAAAAATGCTCTGAATTTGTCTGCTATTATGCTAGCTATATCATCATGGGCTGGCTATGTAGTTTCATTATTTATCAACACTGAGCAGTGCTGGGTATTGTTTTGGAGTTTACAAACATAGCTAAAGAAGGATTTGTGGTTGTATTTGACATATGTGGAGATTTTTTTCAGTTCATCCTTAGTCTTGAAAGATTTGACTTTGTTTCTAAACTTTTTGTTTGGCTTTCTTGTTTAATTGTGAGGTGTGGTGTGTGATGTTTTCAGTTTGCTTCTAAGGGATAGTATTGTTTTTCCTTTTGATATACAGCTTATTAGTGTTGGATTTCAAAAGCACTGTATTTATTAAAAAGCAGGACAGAAGTCTCAATGCAGATATTAAGTTGTCAAAGTTTTCATATTATATAGCTGTGTTTGCTCTTTTTTCTTTAAGGAGGCAGGTCTACTAAATCTCCTCAGGTAATCATCCAGTTGATGTGAATTGGTCTTGCAGAAATCTCTGAAGATATTAGGGTTTCTGGAGGCTTTGGACTGACTTCTAATGGTGAAACCCATTGTAAGATAGTCAGACTTAACCAGAGGAGACATAATTGTAGGTACAGTACACAGGGGACTATATTTGTGATGATCACGTCCAAGACATTGCAGCCTCTAGTATGGGAAGTGCAACCTGACCCAGTAAATTGATGAAATCTAGGAAGAGTTGAGCCTTTTTGTTTGTAGTAGTGTAAATACTCCATTTTATATTGATAATTAAAATCCCAAGAAAAATAGTGTTTTGCTCAATTTTGCCCTAGGGAATCAAGCTTGTTTAGATACACCTCATAGGTTATGGGTGACATGGAGGTATTTTATAGTTGGCGAGAATGTGCTAGTGGTGTTTTTTTTATAAAGAAGAAACATCTTTATTAAATTATCATATATGACATAGACAGTCTTGCATTTATATAAATGAAAACAAACCATACTGACAGAATTCCATTTGCAGACATTGTACATTACATATCACTTTGACACAATTGTAGTTACAAACATTATACATCACTTGTAATCTATCCAGCCATTGTCAGTCAAACATTACATAGCTCATTCAAATCCTGCTTTCTTTTTAAACCTCATTCCTACTCTGCATGTATTGTTCCCACAATTCTCATTTTCCTTTGTAATTTGCTCCTATCCAATTCCAGTTGTTTTATCTCTGTTGCTATCTTCGCTACTTCTAGTAAAGCTGGTTTAGACTTTGATTTCCATTTTCATGGGATGGCGTTTTTGGGAGCCACCATAATTAGACTCAGCAAGGCCTTACTATGTCTAAGCAATTCTGATTCTAAAACATTTTCCTTAGTTACACTGATTTGCTTGCTCAGTATCTCTGACAAAGCAGTCTGGAGGGAATCTTTAAAGTTTGCTAACTCATTACACTCCCAGAAAATATGTTTCCAGTTACCTCTTTCTTCGCCATCACACCTCCTTTGCTGTTTACCTGAGGAAAAATTCTTTGACGTCTACTTGGGGTATAGAAATACCTATGTAAATGCTTCCAAGCAAAGATCCTAAATCTTCTAAATTTTGTTGCATATTTGGGAGACATACATATATCTCTCCATTGTTTCTTTGGGAATTGCTTATATAATCTCTCTTCTCAATCATTTCTAACCTTCTCTGATTGATTATTATAGTTATCATGCAATATTTTATATGCTCTACTAATTATTCCTTTTTTTCATGGCATCTTCTGTTCTAGATTCTACTAAAAACTTTACCAGTGCTAGTCTTTCATTTAGGACCCCCTATTTCTTTCACTTTGCCTATACTCTGATATCAGTCCTTGATAGGGAAGGCAATCTCTAACCTGCCATCCAAATACATTCTTACTTTCCCCTCTCTAGTTAAGTACTTTGGTTTCTTTTCCAGTTTCCTCCAATAAATTCCAGCCCCCTCTTGCCTGTTGTATGTATCTGTAATTGCAGTCATCCCTATCAGATGTTTTCTCTTTTTTATCATTACTCAGCTGTAAAGCAGTTTGAGGTTGTAGTCTAATCATAAATGTCTTGAAGCAGCAGTGTCATGGAGGAAAAGCAATACATGATCATTGGTTTCAGAGAAACCCTCAGTGGAGTCTTTGAATGAATGCTGAGCATTGAACGCTGATAAGGAATGTGTGCTGTCATATCAGTGCAATGATGTTTTGGTAATGATATGGATATCAATGCTTTCTACTTTAAGAAGGACTTCTAGGGAGTGCACTAGTAATGAACAAGACAACCTTCACTCTGTCATGGTTTGGTTTTGCTAAGATGGTAGATGATGCAGGCTCACTTTTCCTGAAAAAGGCACTATGGGGATGGTGAAAGTCTTGACTAATATACGAAAGCCCTGTAATGAAAGGTGCAGGCCATCTCTGGTGAATCAGGTAGGACTGTCACCCACCTTCTTCCAGACTAACACACGTTGAGTTCCCTTGGAAAGATAGTTGACAGTAGTTTCTAAAACATTTGTTAAAGTCAGTCATCTTTAATTTACACTGGGTACATCATTCTCTGACAAGGTAGGATGTTGCGCAAGACCAGCTCCATACCAGCCTTGGATGCTTAATGTGAAAGGTGAGTTAGGTCTCTTTTCATATAGTCTGTGGATGTGCATCCCAAATTATTCACACTCACATGAACAACAACCATGGTGTATCTGTACCTGGGTGAAGTGACTTGAATACTGTACTCACCTGCTTGATCCTGCACCTCCCCAAGGAGACAGCGTAAAATCACCTTCTCTTTGCTAAGCCTAGTGAGTGGAGTATCTATTGTCTTAGTATGGAGTCACCTATGATTAGAGTATTTCCTTGTGTTTGACTGCTGCATGATGCCTGGTTGCTTTTGATGTTTATGAATATACCTTTTAAGTACCCCAGCATAAGAAGGCTTGTCTTTTAGTGAGTGAGATGTAAATGAATGGTGTGTATGCACACTGACAGTTTCTTGCCTAGTGTTTATGTTATAGATGAGAGGCTAGCTTACAATGCAATTAGCCATTTGCATATTTCACATATGGACTGTAGTGTGGGAATAGTAAATGGCTGTCAGTGAGTATTGTGCAGTTAGTATACTGCCTCAAGGTATGTAGATGGCAAGTGATGTACCTCAGGCTAATTAGAGAATGTGGCTAAAATATGTTAACCAAGTCCTAACAGGAGGGTGACAGAATATAGAAGTACTTGAGACATATGAGATTTACTCCAATCTCACCTTATGCAGCAGTGTCCTTGCTTTGTACTGCCTAGTTTTATGTGTGTAGGGATATATTGCACTATTTCTGGAGTATACAATAGCTGTTGAAAGGCCTGTTCATAAAGCTACGCATTCTAAACATTACAGAAACAGCTGCTTTTCTAATTATTATTCAAAATAAACTATTTTGAATCAGCAGAGTATTTGCAATCTCAAACCAATCAGAATAAACTGATAGGCTTATTTATAAACAGCTTGCTGTGAAGTTCACAGTAGACTATGCTAACCATTAAGCAATACCTCTCAACCTCTTAATGCAAAAAATCTGTACGAAGCTTGAAAGAATGGGGGTACAAATAGGGACATATTTTATATATTGCTCTTATAAACTCAGACAGTTGCTGTAGTGACAGGATTTGTTTTAATATACATTTACTGACAGATTTGAAGTCTGAAACTCAAATGTATATCATTATTTAGTGACTACATCCTGAGATCATCCCAGTGATTTGCCAGGAAAATAGAGGAACAGGCCAAAGATATGAGCCAAAAATCTGGACATTCTGCGGAAATCTGTACAGTTGAGAGGTATATGAAGAATAAATACATTATACAGTTCAATCACAAAGTGATACACTAGGCTTTCCTTACAGTACTCCAAAAGCCATGATGTCAGTATAGATTGTATAATACAACAAAGAATAATGGGGGTTAGTCATACAGATTTCATTATGTGAGTCAATACACAAAAGCAGCTGCATTTCCAGTTGTGATTCAGAAACAGATCATATATCAAAGTAATCAGTTGAAAAAAAACTGCTACACTTTATTAATAAAAAGTTAATGAGAAGTTCACAATAGACTCTAGTGACAGTAAATGGAAATATGCAAAAATATTTCCCACAGAGAGTGTTTTAACCGAGCAGATTTTATTTTGTAAAAGATTTGTTGATGATTTTTTTCCGGTGGAAATATACCTTACAGATTACTTTAATCCTCTGCTTTTAAAAAAGATATTATTAATGTTTTAGATATCATCCTGAATATGTTTGAAACATAGAAGGCGTAACAGTAATACTGTCATAAACTAATACTTTACATATATGAATTCTAGAAGTAGTATATTCCCATTACAATCTGCTTCAATTACTATGTCTACACTGATTACTTTTTATTCTGTGTGTCTACATGGATAATCCTTCTATTAAAAACATAGTCAAACAAAACAGTCCCATTCTGACAGTTCACTCAGGATTAAAATCTAGTTTAAGTGAAGAACTCAGGTTTGCTAGTAAGAGAAACTGCAGTATTAAAGAAATACTTAAGCTTGTTGTGTTAACTCCTACAGTCTTTGATAAAAATCAATATGTACATGGATTTACTATCAAAATGTCTCCAGAAAAAAAAAAATTCTGGTCAAAACATCGAAAGAAAGAAAGAACAAAAGTTACAATCTACGACTGGACACAATGTTGAATCAGCTGAATGAATTCAGCAGATTCAACATTGTTGCCGAACAGAGCACATGATTTCCGTATAGCAGCACACTTACGTAAAACTCCTACACCTTACATCACGTTTTTACAGGGAGGCAAGCCCCTTGCACCCTTCTGTGGGGGGCTGTGCCCCCGACACCCCCTGCTAACTATTCCAACTCCGAGATCGCACTACAGTAAGGAAAGGAATGAATGTCCTAAATCACACTGTACTGTGATTTCTGTCCAGTACTTTGAGTTCATATCAGCAGTGCATTCACTGATAGGAATTTCAAACATGGAATGCTCGGCAACACAGAAATTTGGACATCTGTCGTTTGTTGTTCCGTCTGTGGAGCATCCACGTTTGTAATTTTGATAGTAAACCATGTACATGAAAACGTGTTTCATTTATGCTGTATTATGCTCACATTAAAGTGACAAAAATGTGTGCATATATATATATATATATATATATATATATATATATATATATATATATATCCCATCACTGTAGAAAATGATGTTTTCACTGCTTATGCTGTATAAAATTATGCTTTCTTAATGGTTCTGCTGACTGTATTTTGTTGATTATATTGGAAGTTGAAAACAAAGTAATGCTATTTATGTTGCCAAAATAACAAGAAAGGTTAAGAATTACATTTTGGAACTTTGGGAGATACAAGTGACAGTTGTTGCAGTTGCAGATGATTGAGATGGACCCATTTCAGTAGATGAGATTATGGTGATTAATCAGTTCCAATGTGGCAATGCTGTGGAAGTACATGAAATATGGTTGGAAATGCTGATAACACTGAATACTTTTGGAGTGTCATGGCTGGCATGCCTTTTTAATATTATGTAGAAGGCTTGGACTGTACTTCTGGACTGTCAAATTGGGAGAGTGGTCTCTCTTGTATGCTCCAGTTTCAGTGGACTCACATTCTTTAGCTTTCCTGGAAAACTGTATGCCAGGGTCTTCAAAAAAATATTTTGTTCCACAGTTCACCACTGATTCAGGCAGAGCACTGAAGATTTTTGTTCTGGCCTTGAAACAGGTTATCAGTGGGGGGATTCAATAAACTCTATATGTTAGCAATGAAATTTAGATTCAATAATGCTGTGTTGAGGTGCCACCCCCATGCAAACAAGGTAAACATTGTGGCATGCTAATTACAGCATAAGCAGCTGAACTGCATGCTAATCAACCAACCCAACATGGTGGAGCCATTCAACAAGCTATAAAGCATCCCTGTAGACTTTGTGCTGGTTTTTCCTGCAAATTCCAAAACTTTTGGAATACAGCCATGGAAAGGAGTCTACATAGATAGAATGCTAGGGGCTGCAGCTGCTTTAATTCATTTGTATGTGTTACAGGCTGAAGCCAGTGCTGTTGCTGCTGCTAGTAGACCTAGGCTGAGAAGGAGTAGAGTTTTCAGGCCCCTTTTAACTTTTCACAACCTACATGATATGGAAATCGTAGAGCACTACAGGGTGGCCAGGGACATGCTACAGGACCTCTGCAACCTCTGTCATCCTCAACTCAGAGCCAGAGCCAACCGAGGGGAACCCATCCCAGTGAAGACAAATGTATATGTAGTTGTTAGTATCTTAGCTATATGTACCTTTCAGAGACCAAGAGAGGCATGCTGGGGGTGTCACAGGCATTAGCATCCAGGATCCTCCACCAATTCTTTAATGCTATGCTCCAGCATGCCAGTGACCACATATATTTCTCTGTAGTTCTGAGAAGAGGGGCAGAAATATGCAGGAGTTCTATCCTGTAGCACACTACCCTGAAGTACTGGATGCCATAGATTGAACACATATAGAAATAAAGGCACCACCTAGGGAACAGGGTAGGCTTTACATAAACAGAAAGGGTTACCACTCTATCAACTGCCAAGTCATGTGTAATGTCAAGGGAATCCTCTTGGATGTGTGTGCTGGCAACCCTGGCAGTTACCACGACTCACATATCTGGCACACCTCCTAGCTGTACCAGACGTTTGTTAGGATGGATATCCCACAGGGTGATTTACTGGGGAATGCAAGCTATACACTGGAACCATGGCTGATGATATCCCTCAAAAATGCACACACACCCACTGAAGAATGCCATAATGAGGCACATGCTCAAACCAGAAATATCATAGAGTGTGTTTTGGCTGCTGAAGTCACAATTCTGATGCCTAAATACATCTGGGGGAGCCCTGTAGTACAATCTACAGATGTATACAGAAATATTCACAGTATGTGCCATACTATATAACATAATCCTGAGGAAACAGCTTCAGCAGGATCAGCAAGGGCAAGGGGCACACATCCCACCACCAATGCCAAGGTCATCACAGCCACAGGCACATGAGGAGTCAGAGGAGGAACCAACAGCTGCTGTGGGTGTAGGCAGATGTAGGTATGCTCTCTATGCCCTTTCATTAACTAAGAGACAATGCATAGCACACTCACTCACCACCTAGGGGCCTAGAACTTTCCTCCTACTCACAGACATATGACATTAATATAACATAACATTGATATAACATATAACATTGATGCCAGGCAACTCACACAACAACCGTTACCTCCCCATGTATTGGCTGTGTACTGCTTGCATCAGACAGTCAGGCCTGAACTAAAACTGCATTTACAAAGTAAATCCTGAACCTGAACTGCACTGTTTAATAATATGAATGTGTGGCATATCCTTGTATTTCATTAGTTGGTACGGTAAGCAAGTAAAAGGGGAGAGATTTGTACAGAAATTACCTTAACATGTGACAGCAGAGACTTATTTGACTTATATGTGTCCAGTACTAAGTAGGAGGACTCAGGCATTAAAGATTCACACAGTCATACCTCTCAAAGGTACTGATGATCACTGCATGCTCTCAGTTGGTACCATATATTTCTACTGGAAAAATATTAAAGAGAGAAGTTAGAAAGTAATGATAGACATTGGAGTTTCTGACTTCACAACCCTCACAAGATCATTCACTATAAAGTTGGGACATTTTAATGCTATCAACTGTCTAACTTTCCAAGGTCAATATAAGTCAAAGGTACAATTGCCAGTTCAACACCACAAATGCAGGTATACTAAGCACTAAGTTAGCTATGCATTCTGAGCATCAGACCCAAAGGTTATGTATATCTGAATCCAAAAGACAGAAAATGGGGATATAGCACAGTTGTCATCACTTGCACAGGGTGTCGTGTGGGGGACCAGGAAGCCTAGGCTGTCACAAAAGGTCGGTGAGTGTGTGTGAGTAAGAAAGTGAGGCAGTCCAACATTTGGATAAACCAATAAATGGCCAGTGAGGCAAAATGAGTAACTGTTGTATGTGTGAATGTAGGGGTACTCCAGGTACAATGGGTGTGTGAGAGTCTGCATGAGCACAGCCTAGCTCTGTGCTGGCTGTACATCTTAGTATGTCTGACAGGTGTGTACCATGCATGGTAGAGGTGGCAGTTCATTGTTGTCATCCCTGACCATGAGAACTGGCTTTGCCAGGAGTTGCACTGGCACGTCCATGCCCACAGTCAGATGCACTGCTGCTACCTGAATGTGACTGATGTCTGCTGGATGAGCTCCCTTCATGGGTACGCCCAGGACCACAAACCCATGGCCTGCCACATCCTGGTGTGGACATCATACTCACTGATGGAGCAGTGGAAGTACTGCCACTATGGGAGTGTGATCAGGTATGGCCACATTGACTGACAGCAGATGATGTGGCTGACCTGCTCCCGCGAGGATGCCATTCCTCTCCCAGCAGATGTTCCATCACAGACAATGCTCATTCCATGACAGACACTCCTTGTTCCATTACAGACACCCATCGTTCCAACGTGTCTTGCACCCGATCCATTGAATTGGTGACATGCTGGAGGCAGTTATGCATGTCAGCCTGTGCCACATCTACGACGCTAAGCATTTGTCCAGAGCACCTATGGGAACATGCTTGTGCCTCCATGACAGCTGTAAACATACATTCAGTGGCACAGGATGAGACACCTGCACCAGGTGGAGGAGGGACAGCAGGCCCCTTCCAAGCACTCCTATCAGCCCTCTTGCATGGTACCTCATCCACACATTGGCATTTATTGTCCCCATCCTCACCCCAATCATGGTGTCCCCCAACCTTTTGTGTCCATCACCATCCCTGTCTCTTGCCTTGTTCATCTTGTCTGTCTGCAATTGCTTCCTCACCTGCCCAACTTACCTGACCCAGAGATACCTACATCCCTTCCCAGCATTCCTCTCTCTCTGAAATAAAAAAATAAATGGGCACCTGTTCCCCCCCCAAAAAAAAATGTTCCATACATACCTCTCCATTTTGCAAACGTATCTTCTCGACACACTTGATTTGGTGCAATTGGCTATACTACATGATTGTTTTGTGGTCACCCCTCTCTATGGAGGTGAAAGTTCAAATTCAGTTAATATTTTGCACATATGTTCAGTTTACACTGTTAAAAAAATGGATAACTTTTGTTATTTCCTACTTCCCTCCTGCACATTCCTGTCCTACTTTCCCTTTCTTCTTCCCCCTGCTTGCTCCCCATTTCACCACTTTCCTACCTACCCCATTTTAAAATCTTTGATCTGGTCAAAAAATATAATCACACACACCACACATAAGTTGCTGGTAAAGTAAAGGATCCCTTCCCTTTTTGTGCTCCATGTTTGTTCAGAAGTATGCATCCTGCACCAAAAGTGAGCTGCAGCAAACAGGTGTGGTTACCCCCGTGCAATGCTGCTTAACACCACTGTGCTATGCCGACACACAGCAACACATCTCATATAAACAATTCATGTCATAGCATTATTACTCTGTTATGAAAAGTATTTTAAAGTATTACATACACCTGTATGCTTAGGGCCATGGTGGTGCAGTGGTTAAATTGTCACCTCACAACAAGAGGTTCTCCCGTTCAATTCGCAGCTGGACCGCCTTCTGTGTGGAGTCTGCATGTCCTCCCCGTGGTCAAATGACGTCTAAAGACATTCAGGTAGGTGTGTGCATGAATGGGTGTGCCTTCTTTGAAGGTTGGGTGTTGGGCTGGGAACTTGGCACCGTAAAAATCAACTGCCAATCATTAGCATACTGGAGTTCCCGCTAACTACCCAAACATAGACTGGGAGCATTACTCAAGCCCCAACACCCTAGCCCAAAGGTTCCTGGAATTTATAAACTCAAATGCCATGGAACAACTAGTCACAACGCCCACAAGAGGGGAAAACATACTTGACCTGATCATCACCAACATGGGGACCCTATGCTCCACACCAGAAGTATACCCCTCATTGGTAAGATCAGACCATAAATTAATTTCACTGGATATCCAAAACTTGACCCCACCCCCAGCCCAGAAAACCACAGTGAAAAACTTCTCAAAAGTGAACTTCACACTTCTCAAAACTGAGGTGGAATCCTTCAAGGCCCCCGGGCCAGTGGAAACTACGGCCCAAACCACAGAATCCTATATAAATGCATTCTATGGACACCTCCAAGAATGTATAGATCATGCTATCCGAAACAAAACCAAGACCCAATCGTCCAAAGGCAGGCGTCCAGTCTGGTGGATCCCAGCCATAAATAAGTTGTACAACAGAAGGAGGAAGCTACTACATGATAGAGCAAAATCCCTAAAAGGGAAGGCATCTCTGATCAGTACTAGCAAAAAATTAAGATCCCTCATAAAATCCTCCAAGGCCAGCTTCGAGAGAAAAATTGCACAGGACACTAAAGACAATCACAAGGCTTTCTTTAGCTATGTTAGGAACCTGGGATGCAACTCCCAGATATGCTCAGAGTTGATTCTAAATGACAAAAAATTCACTGAACCCACAGACATTGCCAACATCCTGGCAGACAGGTTCAGTGCAAACTTCTCCCCCCCTTCCCCCCCAAAAGAGCAAATATCTATCCCAGCAGAGTGCAGCCTCCCTAACATCTGAGATGGTCAGGTGAAAGCCACCCTCTCCAAAGCAAAAAACACTGCTTCAATGGGACCAGACGGTGTCCCAGGTTGCGTCCTACATGAACTCCAAGAAGAACTAAACCCTCACGTAAAACTGCTGTACAATCTCAGCCTCACTACAGGATATGTACCCAAAGAATGGCGTACAGCAACAGTGGTCCCACTCCACAAAGGTGGTGCCTGAACGGACCCTGGTAACTATCGCCCCATAAGCCTGACTAGCCTTATCTGCAAGGCCATGGAGAGGATCATCATGGAACTCATAAACAAAGACATTGGGGACCTACAGACACTAGATCCTACCCAATTCGGCTTTGTCCAGGGCAGATCCTGCCTCTTGAACTTGGTCGACGTTTTCGAAACAGTCACCAAGGCCATAGATGAAGGGAAGGTAGTCCACACAGCCTGTCTGGACCTTGCAAAGGCATTTGACACAATACCCCACTCGGGCATCATAGATAAGCTATCCCAGCTTAAATATAAACCCCTATGTCACAAGATGGGTTGCTAACTGGCTCGAAGACAGAACCCACAGAGTCAGAGTTGCCGGAGTCATGTCAAACTTGAAACCGGTTACAAGTGATGTCCCACAAGGCTCTGCTCTGGGACCTCTCTTGTTTGGCATATGCTTCTCTGAGGTGCAGGACAACACGGGAGGACTATGGCTGACCAAGTTCGCAGATGACTGCAAACTGGGTGCCACAATTGACTCTCCAGCTGACATGAACATCCTCCAAAAAGGTCTCACAGAGATGGATAACTGGTGCCAGAGCCATGGCCTAAAGCTAAATGCCAAAAAGTGTATAGTCATACCCTTTGGCAAAAACAAAGTGCCCACAAATTACCACATAGGTGGTAACCCATTAAGTACGGAAGAAGAAATTAGAGACCTGGGGACCCAAGTTGATAGCAATCTCTCCTTTGACAACCACATTGCCAAAGTGGTTAGAAAGACCTTCTACATAGCCCACCTTATTACGAAAGGATTCACATCCAGATCAAGTGAGGTAATAGTGCCCTTTATTCATCCCTCATCAGGCCCATCATAGAATACAATGCCCCTTTTGGGATGTACCTTACCCGACACCTGCAGCAACTAGAAAGACCCCAAAAGTACCTCACAAAGAGGATCAAGGGACTCAAACAGATCCCATATGTTGCCCGGTTAAAAAAACTCCAGCTCTACTCAGTTGCATACCGCCTACTTCGAGGTGATCTATGCCTGACATACAAAGCTATGTCCAACCCAGAATTAATGGACATGCTCCACCTCAGAAAATCTAAATCCCTTAGAACCACGCGCTCGAGGGACTTGAACCTCAGCACAGAAATAAATAGAACATGCTGGAGGGACAGATTCATAACCCAGAGGTTCCCCTTGCTCTGGAATAAAATCCCAGTCCATGTTAGGCAGAGCACCTCACTGGCTCTCTTCAAGAGGAATCTTGATGAGTGGATGGGAGATCGTAGGTTTACCCTGGGGATTACTTCTGTGTCACTACTAGACAGAGGCACAGTAAACTAACCTTAAAAGGGCACAGCAAACTCAAATTAAAGGGTGGCGAAAGCCAAACACATCGGGCTAGGCTCATAAATGTCCCAGGGCAGATATCCTAGTATGAACCTATGAACCTATGAACCTATAAACTGGGATAAGCTGAAAGACATTCATCTGTATTCAAACCCAGTACCATCTGGCCCAAAAAAGCAATGTATCAATACATTAACACGTGCTGCCACAGAATCCGTTAAGCATCAGATGTATTTCATACACTCAATACTAACTGTCAGACTTTAGCAATGTGGCTCACATTTGCACATTGCTTAGCTACGTGCAAACATGTATATCTCACGTGCATATGCACTTTGCTAACCGTCGCTATGGAAATGTACACTAATGTATTACTGCTATTTACTGTCCATTTCCTGTGCATAATATGAAATTACATGTGGACACATTACAAATTGAGGGTCCTATCCAACAATATGTCACACATTTACAATACAGTCATGTGTTGGCACCCCCCAAGCACTGGAACCTGGGGGTCTCAGTACTTTTTCCACACATATAGCAACCGCACTACAAAATGTAATATCAAATGTGTGCTATGAAATGCACATCAATCTAGTAACATGCAGACCTACAACTATTGACTCATATGCCTAAAAAGCCTTATCTGCAAGGCTAGGGAAGGAATCAGAATGGAACATATCCACAGGGACATAGGTGACCTTCACCATACTTGACCCTACCCATTTTGTTTTTGTCAAGGGTAGATCTTGCTTATTGAACCTTGTGGATCTTGGATACTGACACCAAAGACCTGGATGAGGGATAACAGGACATACTGCATATGTTGAGTTATCCAAGGTCTTTGACACTATCTCCCATTCATGTGTCATAGTGAAGATCTCCCATGTGGGAATTAAGCCATACAGCAGTAGAGGGATAGGCAACTGGCTCACTGACATAACACACACTCTCAAAGTTTTAGGACTTCACCTCCACCACCAACCACTTACCATTAGAATACCACAGGGATCTTTGCTGGGCCCTCAACTGTTTGCAAACTACTTCCCTGAAGTGCAGGTAATGGTAGATGGCCTGTGGTTTATCAAGTTTGCAGATGACTGGTAACTGGATGCAGTAATATAGAGTCTCCCAATGATGGTAACATATTACAGTAGGGGCTGCCACACACAAATGACTGGTGCCAAACTCATGGATGGAACCTTAAAGTATACAATGGGTCAATGTCCCCTTTGGCAATGAAGTACCCCTGCTAATTATGATATACATAGCACCCCTCTCAGCTCACACACAGTGTTGTGAGACTTGGGAACACATGTTGACAGCAATCTACACTTTCATCACTATGTGTCCATAATGGTGACACACACATTCTGCATTACGCACATCGCACATATGGACATCACATCCAAGACTAGAGTGGTCATATCTCTGCTGTATTCTACCCTGGGTTATCAGACCACTAATTGAATACAATGCTCCCTTCTGTCTGTACCTCACCAGACACCTACAGCAATTGTAGAAAACATTGGGTTGTGCCTGGGAGACTCTAGAACCTTCAAACATGACATACATGGAAAGACTGAAAGACCTGTCACTGTACTTGGTATCATGCAGGCTGCTGAGAAGTGACCTATGCTTGTCATACAGAACAGTCTCAAACCCTGCCTTACTGGAAATGCTGGACATCTGCAAATCAAATGGGGCAAGAATAATTTGGCCCATACTTCTCAACCTAGCCTGTGACATAAACAGAACATGCTGAGGAGACAGATATATCCCCCAATGACTCACGCTCCTCTGTAATAGGCTCCCACTGTGTGTGAAGCTGTGCTCCTCAATGATCCTGTTCAAGCACAACCTTGACTACCGATTATAAAGTCACCTCTGGGGTGGCACCTATGGCCCTCATGGACAGGGCTAGTTGGTGCTACTCAGAAAATCATTCTGTTAACAAAGAATATCCAACTATGCTCAATAAGGGTACTTGTGTTTTTACACAGCTAGGCTTCTAAACACCGTAGGGCCATTAGGCTAGTAGCCTCCTATGAACATATGAAGCTATAAGCTTATGGAGGCCTCCAAACATTTTGTTCTCCCACATGGCCTGCTGATGTCATCTACTATAAGTTCACCTACACTCTTAGAAAAGGCAAACGTGCCATGGCACTTGTGTTATGTACTGTGTTCTGTAGTCTGTGTACTTAGATAGGTAGGGGTTCTGTTCTCACTGCAGTCAACTGGGTATTTGTGTGCGTCTCTGTAGACAGAAGAGCAAAAGTGTGTATCCCACAGTTACCGCTCCAATACCATGGATTGACAGTACTTTAATTCTTGCAGATGCCTACACATCCATTTCATGCAACCCATCCAACAACTTGTCCCCCACATGGCCTGCTGATGTCATCTACTATAAGTTCACCTGCAGTCTTATAAAAGTCAGACTTGTACCGTGCCACTTGTGTTAAGTACTGTGTTCTGTAATCTGTGCACTTAAATAAGTAGGGGTTCTATTCTCACTGCAGTCAACTTTATGTGTGTGTGTGACCTGTTGCTTGATATTACAGGGAGCATTTTTCACTACCATGTGGGACACTGTTATATTATCCTCAACAAACACTGCTGATGTCATCCGCTATAAAGTATTGTCTGAAACACTCCAAGTTGAACTGAGTTGTGATGCTTGCATAAAGTACTGGGTTTTGTAGTCTGTGCACTTAGATAGTTTGGGGTTCTATTCTAACTGCAGTCATCTGTGTGTGTGTGTGTGTGTGTGTGTGTGTGTGTGTGTGAGCTCTTGCTTGACATTACAGAGACCCTTTTACACCAGCATGTGAGACACTGTTATTACCATATTCTACTCAGCAAACATTGCTGATATAATCAGTTATATCAGATATTTGGATATACAGTACTCCCACCAGGGCAGGCTCAGTGACATGGCTTTTAATCTATTCCCATACATCATGGCATGGTTTATTGGCCCTGTGTTATCTTGCTGAGAAAGCCCTGTGGTCTTTCCAGCTACTGCATGTGTCTGGTGAGGTACATGCAAAAGAGAGCAGTTAAACTCTATTAGTGTTTTGATGAGGTTTGACTACAATCCTAGGATCTCAATATGTTGGCATGATTTATGATGTGCACAACATAAGCTTTCAATACCAGTGTGGGCACATGGTGGTCAAAGTTCAGATTCCTATCTACATGTGTTCCCAGTGCTTGTTTTACTGGGTTTCTGCATAGCATGACTGTTGTCAATGCTGTGCTTAACATGGATGGACAACATAACAAACATTCATTTCTGCATTTATTTGTAGATCATGTGCCTTTGTCACCATTCAGTTGTCTGTGTTAGCTCCTCCTGTACTATATTATCATCATTGGTGGACTCAATGATTGCACCCAATATACAAGAATCAGTAAAGCTGGTAAGTCAAAGGCCATATACTTTAGCCTGAACTGTCGAGAAATAGAGTCCAAACAGTAAAGGGCCAATCACAGATCCCTAGGGTTTGCCAGTAGTGACAGCTCTACTAGTACAGGTTGATTCACCAACTTTTGCGGTATGTGTTCTGTTGGTGAGTCAATTAGTTACCCATCAACTGACATAGGGGTTACTATCCAGCTGAGAGGGTTTCTCAATTATACCTTCTTGGGGGATTGTGTCAAAACCCTAGGCCAGATCACAATAGGAAGTACACACTGTCTTACCTTCATCCAGGCCTATCACATGGAATCAATGGGCTGTGACAACATCACAAATCATCTACGGCATGACTCAGCACATACACCTTCCTGATATGGTTGAATACACACTTCAACACACCCTCCACATGGACTATGTTCCCATGTAAGGGATTACATCAACATGTATTCACCGGAGTTGGGAGTACAGCACCTGATGCATGCATGTATGGAAGCATCCTGACTCTCTTCAACTGTGAGGTAGACCAACATGTCATCATGGACCTCTTCTGCAGGTACACTAGTAATACTCTGGCTGTGTGCAACAGAGATGTGTGAGCTGTTAATGCTATATCATGTCTGTTACATCTGATAGATGTCCTCATCGAGGGCATGCATGATGACAGCAGTATCACCTTGTGGAACTTGACCAGGTCAAGGCATTTGACACAAATCTACACTGAGGTATTCAATCAACACTGTCACATGTGGCCATAAACAGATATATCACCAAATGGGTAGTCCAGTGTATCACATATTTGGCATCTCATTATGTTGGAATGTGTGATGTGACCTATATCTCAGGTCCAGTGATCAGGACTGTACATCAGGGCTGTCTGCTAGGCCTTTTCCTGCCCATTACTTAAGTGATGGACATCACAGATGACATAAACGTGCTATGTCCAAACATCTGCCTGAAGGACTACAGATTGTGGGCAATCATTGACTCCAACTGTGACATTAGTATAACATAGACAGTATCAACACATACCAAAAACTGCTGCCACAGCCATGACAACACCTGCACTGACAAGACACACAGTGGATTTGTTGCTTCAGGAAACAAACACACTGCCAAAGTATAATGTGGATATCAAACCCTATAATCAGACCAATAGGTATGTGACCCATGTCCTTGGGTAGATAGTAACTTGTACATCCACCAGCATGTGGTCACAGTGCTGACTACTCCCTTGAATGTAACACAAGTACTGTGTATGTGACGGACATGCACATCAGAGGCCATAATACCTTCATTGTTCCCAGCCTTCATCACACCAGTAACTGTGTACAATGCTCCTTCTTCATGTACCTCCCTACACATCTTCCACTGATGTGTAACTGAAGTATACCATCTTCGTCACTGTGCACTGTCACACAGCTTATTGTCCATACCTAGGTATTATTTCTGTGGAATATACACGACTGACTGTCTAATGGTGGGGAACACCAATCAAGCTGTTATACTAGATGCATGTGTGTTACCTGCTCTGCTTATGCACATACTACATATATTGGTGTTTAACAACATTAATGGCATGGATATCATTTATGACAGTGTGAATTGTGCCATATACATATCTATATATATATATATATATATATATATATATATATATATGTCTATCTATATATATATATATATATATCCCATAGCAGTGTCCCCTCCTAATACCTCCAGCAGATGTTATAGTGCCAGGACAATCTGCATAGTTATCCTTATAGAGTATGGATGTATCACAATATTTGTTCAAGTGTATGTGTAGACTCATCTCTTATCATTGTACATCACATATGTTATGTCAGAGTCATGGGAGTACTGGTAGTTTTATTCTGATATTGTCCATGATTGTGGTTGGTTCTTTTAATGTTTTCCATGAGCATTTATCTGTGGGTACCTTGCTGGAGACTTCCACTGAGAGTACACTCATATTCAGGCATATCAGTTTGCACAGCTTCACAATATGCACCCTACCCCAATTGCATATCAGATCCCTGATAGATGTCCTCTGCATTATTCATGTAAGGATGCTTATCTCCCACAGAAATCCTCCCCATTATGTCACCTTGTGTGACAGTCACATAAAACACATTTTCACTGTACAGTCCCTCCTGTATGATATACAGTAGATATGTTATTGGTGTTGCTGCTACAACCATATTCCATTGACATGCCCTCCTCTGCTGTACATGAAGGAGTTTCACCCATCCTGTTTCCTTGTGTTCTTTCCTACAATTCATCTGTGTGTCCCTATTCAATACATACACTTCCTGACTGATCACTTTACATGGCAGTCCATGTCCTGTTACAGATCATTAACACAGATTCAGTACAAAATGTCAGGAATGGGATATCACAATACTCTGCACTGTCGGTACGCTGTCCTGTATTGTGTTTGAACCTTATACATCGCATTCATACCTCTCAACTGTCCAGATATTCCCAGGATGTCCAGATGTTTTCCATATCAAATTTGTGGCTTTCTGCCATATCATTGGGATGATCTCTGGACTGATGTGTGTCAATGTTACATACATATGAGCATACCTCTCAACTGTCCTGATTTGTGCAGAATGTCCAGTTTTTATCTAATATTTGTGATCTTTCCCCATAACATTTTTGTTTTCTAGCAAAATCATTGGCATGTCATTGTGGAGTAAAGTCAGAAACCGGTGACAGACATTTGAGTTTCAAACCTCATGCTCTTCACAGAGTTCATGCTACTGTACAACCAATTATTCTATTCACTTTCTAAGTTCAAAGAGCAATATTAAAAATCTTTCCCTATTTTTGGGCCTTTGTCCAGATTTCTTGCTCTAAGAGGTTGAGAGGTATTCTTGAGTTTCATTCTAACACATTTCTATGCGACATCTATGGCAAATATGTCCCTATTTCTGGTTAAATGTCCCCACATTATGTTGGCTGTTGTGCAGATGTGTTGAACTAACAGATTGACAGCTATCTGTGAAGCCCTGGTGATCACTGTGGCATTTTGCACAAATCCGTGGAGCATAAGTGCTCTGCTTTAAACAGAATTGTATTCATGTTTGCTTACACAGTTTCCTGGCCAACAACACTGTTGCCAGCCACGAAACTCAGTTGAGTCGCACCATGTGGCATTAATATGCATTGTGTGCTGCCACTTGTTGCACACCACTGCGCAAACATATAAATGCCGTGTAGGCTTTGTGCGGAGCCTACATGGAGTTTATTGAATCCCAGGGCAGGTCTTTCACCTTCCAGTGATGCTGCAGGGGTGATGGAAGTTTGCCAGTGCTTCCGACATGGGTTTTTGTACTTAGATAAGGCATATGATTCTACTTTCAAGCATCTTATGGGATGTTGAAAAATAATGGGTTGCTCTCAGCATGTGAGGTGAGAGCAGTATCTCTCTGTACATAAGGCACTGTAATCACTGAGTGAAACAATTTCATATTCTTGAGGTCTTCATGTTCACAAGCGAGAGTATCAGCAGATGGATATATTGTTGACATGACTACAGGTGTCATATTGGACTGTAGTTATGGAAATGACAGTTCAGTGATAGGATGATGCCCTCAGTTTACTGGTCAGTCCTTGTCCCCATCATGACCTTTGGTCATGAACTTTGGCTGGTGATCATTAAGGTCATGAGTATAAGTGCCAGAAATGAGGTTCCTTCAAAGGGTAGCTGGAATCCCTCTTCCTGTTAGAATGAAGAGCTTGGCTGTTTGTGGAGACGACTCTGTTTATGTAGTTTGGGCACCTGCCACAAAAGATATATCCTTTACTGACCACTGCAAGGAGGCCATGTTGCAGGCTTAGGATACTTTGAAGGGATTATCTGTCTCAGCTTCCATAGGAATGCCCAGGGATTCCACAGAATGATATGGAGACTGTTGCTAGGGATGGATAAGTCTTTTGTATCCTACTTAGCTTGCTAACACTACAACCCTTACCAGGGCAAGTGGTTAGTAAATGAGAGGATGCAAGCATATCTTTTGTCTGACCCTAATTGTTTAGGGTGTCTGTATTTTTGGCTCAAAATGTTACAGTTTACAATGTCCATCCTAAAATTAGAGTTTTTTTGAAAAAAGATGGCGGATTAGTTAATAAATACTGATAGTCAGCATTAAGTACTGTTAATCAATACAACTGCAAACTTCTTTTACTTCAGAAAAAAACATGTAAATTCACAGCCTCTTTTCCCATCATCTTTCCATGTTAATAATACCAATATTTTAACTGCACCCTAATATGGGGTCTTTTTCCTTAATTGTTTTTTGCTTTGCCCCTAATTTTGGAGGCAAACAGCTGAGTGATGTGGATGGATGGATAGATAGATACATAGACAGATAGATAGACAGACAGAGATAAATTGGATAATACAAAGAAACAAAAGTGGTTTACATAAACATAAAGACCACCAAGAAAATGCATTTCAGTTTCAAGTTATTTAATGTCTTTACATCTCTAACAGAGTAGGTGATTTTAATAATACCTTTTAGAAAGAAGAATGCTCCTGGCAGGCAAGACTGAATGTCATCTGGTATGAATGGAACAGACACTTTTAGATCCATCTTAAAAGCCAGGGATTTAGCACATGATTTGCAATTTTCTACCAACATTTGTAAATGATGTTCATTGTCTAATGGCTGAACTATTAAGAGTTATGCTAAACATGTGAGTTTGATTCCTGTGTAATGCATTTTAGCAGTTCACTTGTCTTTTATATACTACATACTTTACAATTATTTATGTTTATAGCTTATCAGTTTCTTGTTATTAATGTCTTTCATATTTTTTTCATTAGAGGTTGTGATTTCATTAACAGCCTTGTTAGGAATATTCCTGTCAAACAAGGTTAAATATTTGCAATATACCTAAGGAAGAAACAGTTACTAAAAAATATCATTCTTTTTATTTGCAAGAAGCAGATATAACTTGTGTCATGTTGATGGTCTGATGTTAGGACTGTTGCCCATTATGCAGGATACCTAGATTTAATCCCAGCTTGTTACATTAAGGAGCTACACACACACACACACACACACACACACACACACACACACACACACACACACACACACACACACACGTAAAACATAAAATAAATAAATATATATATATATATATATATATATATATATATATACACACATATTTATTTATTTTTTTACGTGTGTGTGTGTGTGTGTGTGTGTGTGTGTGTGTGTGTGTGTGTGTGTGTGTGTGTGTGTGTGTGTGTGTGTGTGTGTGTGTGTATATATATTAACTTGTATTATTTTATTTAACTATTCAATTGTATTACTTTTATTACATATTAGCTACTATAGCAATAACCCACGCCTGGGTGTGGGTAATGCTGGTTTTACCCACGGTTGGTGTGGTTTGGTCACGAGGCCAAACAAAGCCAAACTTGGGTAAATCCAGCATTACCCACACCCAGGTGGTTATTGTATATAATGACATTATTTAAGAAAAAATAATTACTTTTCTTAAATAATGGCATTGTATAATGCCTCCTTGCTGCCCTTCCACAGCTGTCTGGTATTCTGCGGCAGTTCTGATGTACTGCGCATGCGTATTCCTACGCAGTACATCAGAGCTGTGGGCAAAAGCAACGGAGAAAGCAAGATCTCCGTTGCTTTTTACAAACTGTTTTGCTATGTTAAATGGGTTTAACATAGCGAGACAGCTTTAAAAAAAGCAATGGAGAATCTCTGTTGCTTTTTTTAAAGCTGTCTCGCTATGTTAAACCCATTTAACATAGCGAGACAGTTTTGATAAAAGCAACAGAGAAAGCAAGATCTCCGTTGCTTTTTACAAACTGTCTCGCTATGTTAAAGGAGTTTAACATAGCGAGAGAGCTTTAAAAAAAGCAACGGAGACTCTCTGTTGCTTTTTTTAAAGCTGTCTCGCTATGTTAAACTCCTTTAACATAGTGAGACAGTGTGAAGTAACGGAGATCTTGCGTTCTCCGTTGCTGTAAAAAAGAGTTATAGTAATGGAAAAAGTCTGGGTGACCGGACCTTTTTTCGTTACTATAACTCTGATTTACAACGTGCATGCTGACCAATCAGCATGCACATTTTTGAATATTAATGGGGGGTCATTGTATAATATATATTCTTACTGTTGCTTTATTAAATTATATTATTAAATTATATTATATTATATTATATTATATTATAATACCCTAGAAGAAATATTTATTTTTTGTTGTATTTTGGATTTTGCACCATCAGCTGTGATTCATAGATGAATTTTATGTACTTGCGCGGTGCTAATTTTTAAGGACTTTGCTGCATGAATTAGCTCACAGATAATCAGCCATGTACTATGCACTGAATAACACTGGAAATTCTAAGCAAAGAGCTGTGTAAGAAACTAGAGGTGCAGTGACAAGATAACAAGCCCTGTGAGTCTGCTGTAAGCAGAAACAGTACTACAGCAGGGAGTAAGACTGATGGGAATGATGTCATAAGGCAGACTAGTGCAGCCAAGTCACGGGCTGCTGACATGTTCAGTGCAGCGATACATAATTTTATCTTGCACTTACTGGTACAAAGAAGGGCAGCGTAGTGGCCACCAGACAGACCAATGTGGGCAGGTGTGCACAGCAAGAAGTCATCCCTATTCACAATATATATGGGGTAGAAATTGGGCAGATAGGAGATAAGGAAAGGGGAGAAATGCAAGTAGAAGTAAACATGCAAGGGTAACCAGAAGGTACGAAATGTAGGGAGGAAGGAAGGTGTTTTTTGGAAGGAAAGAGCCCCTTTGGTAAGATTTACAAAAGAAGGATAACTTCAAAACAGTGGTGAGGGATGGCTGAGGATGATAGACTATAGACTCAGACAGACAGGGATGAAGTACCCACAAAGGAGAGAAGAAGAATGATCAGACATATACACTGAGTGATTGGACAAGTGGCAATGGGGAGGGCTGGACAACAAATTGCAAATGGGGGACAACATACTGGATGGAAAACACCAGGACAGGGATAGGGTGGGGTCTTTCCATGGTTGGATTCCAGGTTGACTCAGGGAGGAACAAACTCAGGAATTACTCAGTTTGATTTCTCCAAGTGTTTTGAGTTTCTAATACCATGGACCCATTCCTAAGTCAGGGTACATTAAAGTTAATGAAATTAATATTGTTTCAGTCTTTTATGTTAGCTAAAAATGCACACTCAGCAGTCCCAGTTTGCCCAGAATTGCCTCTTTCTGTAATTCATGTGAGGTTAGATGCATTGGTAGCATATTTAAGTATGTCTGTAAATCCTTTGTTATTAGATCTGCTGCTCCAAATAGTATGAGAACTAGCTGGGTAACTTTCTTTCCACATTACTCTCATTTCTGCCTGAAATCCTTGTATTTTATTACTTTGTATCTCTCTCTGTACATAAGGCACTGTAATCATTGATGGTAGTTATTTCAATGATCAACGCTAATTGTACCTTTTTTATGGACTACTATATCTGGTTTTCCTGCATCTACTTTCTCAGTTACGTCTATATTGTAGTGTTTGCACAACAGTCTTTCAGTATACATGCCCTCTGCCATGAGTGATGCACAGCAAGCAACAAGATGTGCTACTATTTCCAGGTCTGTTTTACAGAACTGCTATTCATCTCTTTCTCCCACATTTTCAATGAATTTGTAAAACCAGTGTATAAGTCGTTCACTATCCTGGGCTGCCATTATTAGCATTTCATCTTTCAGCTTCACTTCACCTCTCCTTAACCATTCCTACATCAGATCTTGGTCAACATGAGGTTGTTCCAGAAGATCTCTGTATGTGCCACTATATTTGTGGACTTTCCAATATTTTTCCTTCTTGTCGGAGTCTTTTCCTTATATCCTTTCTTTTCTTTTTTGTCACATTCAGTTGCTATTTGATTTTTGTCTACTTCTCGTCTGATTTCCATTCTCAATTGATTTCAAAATGCATCTGTTAAAGTAGGTAAAGATGTCATCTTAATCTTCTCCTCACATTTTAAAACTATCACTAAGTTTAGATCTGATTAAGTTAGCAAATATATATGCAGTCACACAATTGCAGATCTATACATATAATCAGTTTTGAGGAGGCCCATACTTCCTTCAGAGCAGGGAATATATAATTTTGTATATACTAATTTTTATATATCATTTAGTAAGCATGTAGCATTTCCTTGTTTTCATATCCAGCTGATCCAATACTCCCAAACTGTAAATTAGAACAGAAAGAGCAAACTGATTTATAGCTTGGACTTTATTCCTAGATGCCAAGGCAGTTTGCAATGTTAATTTTAGTGTTCTTAGTATCCCATACTGAGCTTTATTCTCATTTGTTCATGTTTTATTGCCATCCCTTCATCTATTGCCAAATATTGATACACTCCCTCCTGCTCAAGTTCCTTTATATCATATTCCTCTCCCAGGTTGATATTTTCTTGGTGCTGCAGCTTTTACTTTTTAAATGTTGCCTTTGCACATTTATCAAGACCAAATGTCATTCTTATAGCATCCAAGAAAGTTTTAACCATTTGTAGTTGTGTTTTCAACTCCTCATCTGTGGAACTTTACAATTTTAAGCCATCCACAAAAATGGATGAGCTGTCTTTAATTCATTCCCTCCAATGCAGCTCTGGAAGTTTTCACTGTAACTTCCAATAATTAAGCTTTTTGAAAGAACCAAATGATGTCCTTGCATTTCAAATCAATGTTCATATCTCTGGAACCATAGGGGTTACTATAGAAGTAGAAACGGCAAACTCTTAAGCACACACTATTTTTATAGTGGTAGTATACTTTAGGTTCTAGGTCATAAACTGGATTTTATAAATTACAGTTAAGGCAGCAACTATTAAGTTTTGTAACATTTTGTAAATAACTTTAATATCTCAGCAACCACTCATTACACACATACTGTCAGCAGCATTTTGTTCACCCAAATAAGAGCTTTCATATGACGCTCTGCAGTCCTGTCTGTGCTACTTGGTTAACAAGATATTTAGAAAACATGAATTTATTGACAAAATAAATAAATATTATAAGAAAAATAACTGATGTCTATCTGCACTATACAGATCACATATCAATATAGCTGTATTTGACATCATGTAGGCTTTACAATGAAATCTTTAAATATTTTGTTTGTAGTATGCTTTTAGAATTATTAATGCAAATATGAACAAGTAGATAGAATTACTGGTAGCTGTTGTGAGACAAGAAGCAACTCCAAATTAATTAAATCACTTTATAACTGCTGAGCTGGAATAACAATCCAAAAAATAGCTTAAAATAACAAAACAACACTCCAAGTGTATTACAGCAACAGCACTCCAAGCAGTATTAAGCGCTTTCGTCAACTGAATGACTTCATCAGAATGAAATACGGCTACTGACAATAGTTTAAATAGAAAGCATTAACCAATCATCTCCTAGTTTACATCACTTCCCTTCAACTCATTATACTATATCACTTAACTATATAACCAATATTTTAAGTGAAAATATTATTAAAACATTATTAAAACCTATCTAAAGGTTATAACATGATAAATGATTACATAAAAATACATTAAACAATTTTTTAAGGATGATTTTCGCCCAAATCATAGTAAAAATATAGATCTTAGTTTCAACACTGAAGACATAGAAATCCTATCATTCAAACCTAGTGAATGATATGCATCTAGTCTAATTTGCCATTTAAGCTCAACAAACTCTAAGTAATCATCCACTGCTCCCCCCCCCCGTGGTCCCATATCAGCCTGTTCCAATATAAAAAATGTAAAAGAACGACTAGGTTTATTACAAATATGTTTGTATAATGCATTATTTTCATTTTTATGCTTAATATCATATAAATGCTGATATATTCTAGTCCTAAGGGCATTCTTGGTTTTTCCCACATAATAACTTTCACATTGCATACATAATGCCAAATAGACCACTCCCTTGCTATAACAATACATTTTCTTCATATTTGTAATATACCCCAAATTTTTAAGTTTAATTTTCTCCGTATTCATAACATAAGGGCATTGGGTACATCTTCCACACTTAAAAGTCCCCCCCTGTCATATATCATATTTTGTTCTTTCAAATAGTCCCTTAAAAGAAGTATCCTTCTTATAAACTACCTTAGGTTTACTACCAACTTTTCCCTGTACATCAAGATCCACCTCAAATATCTTCCAATATTTAAAAATGATATTTCTAATATCTGAAAAATCACAAGAATATGTAAGGGTAAATACTCATCCACAATCTATCAATCTATTTTGATTTTCCTGGCCTCCAACAGTGACCTGACCTAATAGGCAGGAAAAGTACCCACTAATTCTCTTATTTTGAACTTCATTGTATATATCAGTGACAAAAGTTCCAGGGTAACCTCTCCTACAAAGCATATTTTTCATTACTTCACATTCCCTCAAAAAATCATCAAAATCAGAGACCATTCTAGCCAGTCTCACATACTGACCCTTAACAAGGGCCTTCTTTCGGTGCAATGGGTGCGCACTTGTGAAATGTAACAATGAATTAGAATATGTTGGTTTTCTATATAATTGAGAAATAAAACAATTATTAATATAGTCCTTTCTAATAGTAAGATCCAAAAAATTAACAAAGTCCAAGTCCTTATTAATGGTAAATTTAAGAAAACCAGTTGTATCATTAATATAGGTGAAGAACTTTCCCAAGTCTTCCTCACTACCATTCCGGAAAAGGACAATATCATCAAGGTATCGCCCATACAATACCCATGAAGCCCTAAATTCTGAATTAAATACAAACAGCTCTTCCCATTGTGCCAAGACAATGTTTGCAAAAACAGGAGCACAGCACGCACTCATTGCAACTCCTTGTTTCTGTTTAAAAAGATGTCCTTTAAAGGTGACAAAATTGTTATCCAAATATGAACAAGCAATATTCGATGCCTAGAGGTGGCAGTAAGATGTAACTGCAGAAACACCTGGAGACATCCCTTGGCTGTAATCAGTTAAAGAAGGTTGGTTTCTAGGAGTTAAACTGTAACTATAGCATAATTTGTTAAGTAAACAACTTAATGGGTTAAGGACAAGGGTGACAAAGACTCACCCTAGAATATCTCCCTTTAAATTTTATCCCTGGGGTAATAGTTTCCCCTTTGCCATGGCTCAGCTGCAAAGTGGGTTGCCACTGTTTCATAACCACTGCAATGTAACTGATCAGCATAGGGTGTATCTTATACATCTGTAAGCATTCAATTACCCCATGAATGCAGGATGCTGTTAAATGCTTTTTTGTAATCTATCCATGACATTCTTAGATTTTTTTTCCTTTTTACAACTTTCTATTATGGCTTTGTTTAGCAACAAATGATCATTTGCTCCATATGCCTTTCTTTTATTACCTTTTTATTCTATTGCAATATTTTTATTTTTTTCTAAATGACTATAAGCTGTGTCTACATCAGTTCTGGTACATAATTTGTATATTGTCGTAAGACAAGTTATTGGTCTATAGTTCTTAGGGTAGCTTGCAGTTTCACTCTTAAGGAAGAGTATCATTTTTCCTGTTGTTAACCAGGTTGGCGTCTGTTCGGGATATGCATATAAGTAGTTCTTACTCAGGGCTAAATATTTGTGTAAAGGTGTTAAAACCTTTACCCAGAAGTTAGGTACTGCACCTGGGGCTGGAGTTTTACAGTTAGGAGCTTTTCTTAATTTTGTCTCAGTATCTCTGGCTGTTACTACATCCCATTTCATATCCTGTACATTACAGCTCCTTATTGTTTCTTTTAATTCTTCTATCCATTCAGTATCATTGTTATGTTCAACAAGATCTTCATAAATACTTCTTCAAAATGTGTCTATTTCTCTGTTTTTTTGGTGGTGTTTCTATTCCTTTTGCTTTTTTCCCAATTCTCTGTGGTATCTTTTTGGGTCATCAATGAATTGCTTATTTTGTACATTTCCTCTATATTTATCTTTACACCTTATAAGGTGTTCTGCTTGTGCTGATATTTTTAGTCTATTATTGGAAATAGTATGTCATAGATCATGATCTATTTTAATAGTGTGTGTTGCTTTCACATCTATCTAAGAATTTTTGATGATCTGTTCCATTTTTGTATTCTTCTAACAGAAATAGTCTTGTCTTATTGTTTTATAGATTTCTCTGTTTGAGGCTTCCATGGTCGCAGTCTGCTTATTCTCTCCCTTGCCTTTATTACTCTACATTTTTGTGGTAGCACTTTATCCATTATTAGATTAACTGCTCAATAGTATATCTTATTTATTCCTGTTACACCACATGAGTTTCTTAATAGTCTTAATTGCTGTGTTCATCTGTTTCACCAGTCTTCTAACATTTTGGGTCTTATTTACTTTCTGTGATCTATTTCTTTCATATATCGTAATATGTCTATCCATCTCTATTATTATTATAAAGCAGGTCTTCCCTTAGATAATTTTTTTCTGGACTGAGAGCATCTTCTTTGCTCTCCATTTCCTGCAAGTCTTCCGGAAAAGGTTTCAGAACATCATCCTGAGACATATCCTCTTTGGATGCTTGCTGCTTCATCTGAAGCTCCTCCATATGTGTATCCATTGGCCCATCATGGGACAACATCACCTGTCTCAGGTTTGTTACTGTTTATGGCTCCTTCCCTTGCTGTGCAACTTCAACTGAACTTTCATGAGGGTCTCCTATAGCAGGCTCCAAAACATCACTCTGAAGTATATCTTCTTAAGATGCAGCCTGGACCCCCTGCTGCTCCTTCATTTGGGGACCCACTAGTCCATTATGTTGTGCCACTGTGTTAGGGTCTCCATGCTAAACCCTTCACTTTGCAGAGAGTCTATGACTTCATTTCTATTTGTTTAACTTCTAGCTTACTGATCTTCATCATTCACCCATTGCAATCCTATAGAACATTTCACAAAATGAACCATATTTGTGTGCCTTTAGTCATATTTCTCTTAAAATATTTTTGAAGCTGCTTTTTGTATGGATTCATTTGTTTTTCTCCTTTGCACAAATATCACATCATATGACATCAAATGTTCTTTCCCATACTGTGAATCTTTTTATACCTTTCAAAGATATCTGGGTTTTGAACTTTATATTTTCACACTTCCTCTGTTGCTTCTTTTTCCAGGCCACAGTTTCTTTGTCTATATAATGTTTTTCATTGATCTGTTGTATTAAGGAACATACATTTTTATTCGCAGTTTTTGACAGTTTTCATGTGCAAGTATTTTCTTTCTTCTTTTTTCTACATATCTTCTTTCTGAAACTTTTGGGCTTCTTGCATAATACTAATAATACATAATTTCATCCTTATCCTCAACAATCCACTTTATTACCTGTATGCCTATTTTTTGTCTTCTGCCACAAGGGGGCACCCTCCCCTTGAGCCTGGCCTAACCAGGAAGGAATGTTTCCATGCCCTGAGAATTCTACACTGCCTTTTTCTACTCCTGGCACCAGTGTGTACACCAGGAGTGGGCACTTTTTTATCCTGGGATTTCTGTACCCTCTCTTCTTTTTTATTTTTTTAACCTATATTTCTCCATGATATATAAATGGGTCTACTTTATTAACTTGAACGTTCAAAAGTTCGACTGCATAAAGATCGACACATACGCATCAAACTCTTAAACGGTTGAAAGTTAATAAAGAAAACAAATACACAGAAAAAAAATAAGGATATACCCCCACACCCCCCCGCTACTTAAATATACCAACTCCAAGATCACACTACATTGAAATAAATGGAAATCTCCACCTATGGAGATTTCCGTTTACAGTCTTCAACGGCTTGCACTTTCGATGCATATGGTTCGTACGCTTTCGCATAAATAAAGTAGACCCATATAAAATAAAGTCTATAAATCAGTGCTATCTTAGTGAGGTTTTCTAGAAAGATCAACATGAGAAGGTTCTTATTAAAATTTGAGGATGAATTTGGTTCCAGTAATACAGTGAGGAATTACTCACTTTGGTGGCTGATGTCATGTGTCAGTTGCGCCCCTGGTGGCTCAGAGGAGTGAAGCCTGCTAGTCACATGACTCCATTAACTATGTCAGAATATGCCACATTGCTAAGGCAGGCATACAGTTGCTATTACACCTCAAATCCTACAGCCTCTGCAACTGACACTGGGAAATCAGGAAAGACCTCTTGGGTCCATCTTTAGAAGAGATCAGAAGAAGAGCCTCCACCCCCCTTGAATTAGTCCCATTGCTGAGACCTGGTGGTCACTAACAATCCAGTGCCAATAGCACTGGACACTGGCCAGCACACTGTGAGTTGACTGCAGCCTCACCTCCTCTTCTTCTGCAGCTGGAGAGGTAGATGAGTGACACAATAGAATAAGTGATTACATATATATGCTACAACCACAGTTACAGTTGCACAGTGGATTGGCACAGATGTCATCCACAGTCCTCTGCTGGGAGAGGCACTTTTATGACACCTACCCATATTCTGCTGCTGCTCCTCTGGTATTGGAAAACAAGTTATGCACACTTATGTATACACTTCCATAACTGTGCATACCTTATGTATACATGTATATAAGTGTATACATACGTGTGCATACCTTATGTATACATGTACATAAGTGTATACATAAGTGTGCATACCTTATGTATACACATACATAAGTGTGCATACCTTATGTATACATGTATATAAGTGTATACATACATGTGCATACCTTATGTATACATGTACTTAAGTGTGTATACCTTATGTATACATGTACAAAAGTTAAGATAGTAGAAGACAATGGTACTAAATTGCTTACAATAGATTTCAAGCTCCCTTATCTTAACTTCTGCCTCTCACTGATAAAGCAGGTCAGGGTGGCATTGATTCAGACCACTATATCTATAATGGCATTGGACTGTCTTTGAATCAAAACAATATTTATGTGCTTTAGGTACCAGGGTTTCATATGTGTAGTATACATTTTCAATAGCTATGTATAGCTTTTAGTGTAGTATTTTCAACACAGTTATTGCAGTTATATAGTTCTCAAACTGATGCACCCATTTGGGCCATTTTGAACAGAGTGTACTTTGCTCACTAGCTGCATCCAATGACAGCAGGTCTTGGCTGCTGCACTGATATTTCTGTAATATTGTTTTAATAATGGTTTTAGCTTTAAAAATATAGCCCCACTTCTTTCTGGGAATTTCGGGAAGCTAACTGTATGAGTTTTTGTTTTGCTATACTTTAGTGATACAATGATGCAGTGTCTGATAAAATATGTGTCTTGTACTAAAGGGTACACTTAAGAAATTACTTAGTCTTCTTTCACATCTACACTGACTGACTTGTGTGTGTGTGTGTGTGTGTGTGTGTGTGTGTGTGTGTGTGTGTGTGTGTGTGTGTGAATTCTGTGCATTTTGTATTTTTTTATACTCTGTGACTATTTTTCCTTTTCTACAATTAAAAATATTTACCTTTCAGTCTTCAGTTTCTATGAAGACCCTGTTAGTTCACTTTAATTCAAGTTTTTGTCTTATGCTCATTGACAAGAAATTATGCAGTATTTTTGGGACTCTGGAAACCAGCAGGACTTGAACTCACACCCATCATAGATTCATAGGTAGGTACTAGGCTATTGGCCCTAGCGCCTATATAAGCCTAGCCAAAAAGGTACCCTGGCTTTCGCCACCCAAGACTAAAGAATAGCTTGGTCTAGAGGCATATTTAATTGATATTAAAAGAAAGTAAAAGTCTGGACACATAAAGTAACTAAGAGTGGAACAGATGCCATTATATAAACATCTAAACAAAATGGCAGCAGTATAAAATGAAGATATGCCTTTATTTAATGGTACACTGTCATTATTTACACTATATTAGCAGAATAGCCCCATGCATTTCTATGAATTATATTACTAACAGCTATATTGTAGAACATGTTATTAAGAAGAACTGGGAGCTAATTTTAGAGGTAAGAAAGTAGATAAAATAGTTGATGATATACCCCATTTCAGTTATATAAGGAACAGTACTACAGGAAAAATGTTAATGACTAATGAAATGAAAGTGTATAAAGAAAATGTCACAATAGTATATGTAAAGCTTTTTCATACTTACAAGCAGTGAACTGTTTTGCTCATCCAAATGCAAGAAATAAGCATTGATCAAATATATTGCAGCTTTAGTACAAATAATTAGAATGTTCCTAGCACATGGCTGATCGTGATATGAGCATAGAGTCATAACTGAATGATGCAGAGGCAGACTGTGAGATCAACAGATTTCTTACTTTGAGAGTTGATATGAATGATAAACACTGTGGTAGAAAAGCTTTCATATATATATATATATATAAAAAAAAAGATTCAGAGCTGGATTACTGACCCTTTACCTTAAAAATAAGTTCATAGAAGCTGTTATAACAGAAATAGAAATCTAAATCCTATTAGTAACTACCAAAATATAGAGTTCTTAAAGCTGAAAATAAATTCAAGGATTGTCCCTTGCCAGTAATCATCAAAGTATTTATAGGTTTTCATAAGATGAAATACATGGACTATCTAATGAAATATTGAATCATGAACACGGGTTGATGAGAAGGGTTAGTAAATAGTGACATAATTATAAGGATAGAAAGTGGAGTCTAGTTGTACAAGGCTATAGAAGTTAAAGTGATGATGCTCCTCAAGTACAGATCTTGTGAAAATTGAATAAAAGTGTCATGAATCCCACTACAGGTAATTCAGTGTTGCATATAAATACTTCTAAATTTTGACACATGGTCTACGATTATTTCTAGCTTCTCTGCTGTGAACTGAAATTAGACATAAGTGTTTACTCTGTGGGCTTCATTACATCTTGACCATTTAGTGTGGAATATGACAAGCGTAAGTCTTGCATACAGAATTTATCAGACTGACCAATATTTAGTAAACTAGTAAAGTGGTGTTTTCAGAATGTGTTTCAGTTATGCAACTTTTCAGTATAATGGGATAGATTCTTTCAGCAGTTCTATGAGAACAGGGTGAAAATGGTCCTTGTGATGTATAAAAAGCTGGTCAAATATCTAAGAAGGCAAAGTAGACCAAATATCCTAGAAACATAACAAAATCTCTTAAAGGTAGAAAAAGAAAACATGCTTAATATAAAAGACATTCGAGCAAACATATGACAGTAGCCCACAAATGAACCATCAGTTCTTATGTAGAAATATCAAGAAAATAAGTTTGAATGGAAAGAATAAATTAAGAATTCTTTAGTCCTAAATTATAAGGATAGCAGAATAACAATTATTTAAATTAGTAAAAAGGTAGGTCAAATGACAGTTATACACCTCTCCACAGCATAGAAAACATAGCTTAGAAGTTTCTATCATACCTTTTTGTATTCCCCCTTAAAGAGCCAGATATTACTCAGAGTTAAGCTTTGTATCAAATGGACTTGGTTTACACAAATATCTGCTATACAACAGGTTAATAAATAGATCAAACATTAAAGCTACACAAAACTATAGATAAGGACTAGATTACAAATACAGAATCACAGCATTTTTCCAAAAACTCATTCATCAAATGATTTGTATAAGATATGGTCTGATACCTGAGAAAGCACAGAGCAAATTTATTACTTGTTTTTTTAACCGTATGATTTGTTTTCAAAAGGTCTTGTCATAGTTTATTGACTGGTTATCCACTGAATAGCTAAGTTAATCCTTACAGAATCATTTTAGTTCTGACATGGATATAGTACAAATAAATGGTTCAATAAGTGAATGACACCCAAGAACAGCATTCAAAACATGATCTATCATAATTGTGTGTGCAAAATATAGACTGCAGATCTTGCCTTATTAACAGACTACATATGCCAGTCTGAAAACTGAAAACAAGCCAGTATAATTGCATGAGTAACAGTATCTCTGCTAAGATAATGTTTTTTCTATATGAATAACAAGATAATGTAAAATATATGCAGTAACATATAAAAGGATGTTAGATTTTTATAGTATTGGTGATGGTGTAATACCAAATCATAATAAAACTGATCCTAGTTACCCATTGTGGCTGCAAAGCAGTTAACCAGGAACATTTCATTTGGGGCCCCATTTTTTTCCTGCATCAGTGACGGGCCTGCAGTTTTGGGGACTCTAACAATCTACTATTTTCTATTTATTTTCTGCAAAATCACTGATCATTTTTTATTGTGTGTCATTTGGGGTTAAGAACTTAAAAGCATTTGTACTTCATCCTGGCTGTGGTAGACTATTATAGCTATCACACAGCGAATATAGGGCAGCAAAGCATTATGTCTTCCTTGTGCACATCACTATGTACAGCCTTACCCAATTATTTCACCCTAATAAATATACATTTTTGTTTTTCTGATTTGTATGAGCATCTGCATATTTCCCATCCACTTCAACAGCAACCATTTGTGCTTTTCATTTTATTTGTTTATTTATACTCAGCTTTATTCAGTATGCATATGTGGAGTGCTGTGATTATGTTCTAACATTAGAGAAAAAGACAAATGTGTTAAGTCTCTTTCTGGTTTCACACTGCACCATAAACAGTGTAAACAGCAGCAACCACAAAAAAGTGTCTGGAAACTAAAAGAGTTTTAAGAGCTGCAGAACACTTCATGCTGCCAGATTCGTCTTTTGTGTGTAACAATGCAAAGTGTATTACAGCTTTTAAAACTGTTAATCAGCCAGCATCACAAAGTGTATTACAGGATTCAAAGCTGTAAAACACTCCTATATTTTCCCTTTTCTCTGTGGCTATTGATACATTGAAGAAGTTAAAGCTCCATGTACCACAAAAAAAATTAAGTGGTTTGAATTTCTTGATAACCATTTCTCAAACTGATAACAACTTGGTTATGATTTCCTAATAGTTATATGGGATTTAAAAATACCAGGTTTATGGATTTTATCAGACTGCAACTAAAATGTTCCAGTAAATGTGGTCATGGCAGTATTTAAAAATCAGGAGTATCCATACCAACCACAAAGATCAATCCAAAGAAAAAGGGAGTTTGCCTTCCACAGCTAGAATATGGTATCCCTATTATTGTCAACGCCTTTAAAAAAACTCAGCTTTGCAAATCCTATCCATTCTGTAGATTCATCACATTAGCCCCCATCTCCCACTCCTAATTAAAGTAAAATGTCTTCCCATAAGAGAAAGATGCACACTCCTGCTAGCCTGCTAAAATCCACAGACTCTTATACCAAGGCTCCTTCATCTCCTCCCCAGCTGACTTTCTCAACCACTTCCTGCAACTTTTAATCACAACCCTTTCTCTTCACTCCACTCACAAAACTCCACTGGGATGGCTGTAGAGTTGCAGGTCAGTACAGAGTACAGTTTTTGCATCAGTGAAGAGCCTATAAGCCATAATACCTCTATCTGTATTTAAGTGGACTCAGCATATCACAGGAGTATTTGTCAACTACCAGACAATTTGATCTTTGACTGTTATCTGGTTGTTAGTAATTACCTGGTACATATTCAGAGGTCTGAAGCTGAAAGAGCACAGGATTTCTTGGCATTTTTATGTTGCTGTTTGACTATAATCCTTTGTAAAGGAAATTAAATCTAGTAACCAAGGAGAAAATTGAAGACTGCATGTATTAACTTTTTTGCCTTCTGTCTTTATACAATATATGAGAAGCCTAAATTGTTCCCACAACTGAAATAATGTTACTTGAGTAAACAAACTGTTTTAAGAGCTACAGGTTGCCTAGGCAATAACACAAAGGACTGCACCATTCCAGCATCTCACTTATGTATATGTGCACAGATTATCTTGAACACATTCCTATATAATGTACCTTGTGGCTGAGCTTGGATTACAGACAATTTCACAAATACAAGATGGCATTACAATGAGAAAAGTCAGACAGCACATTTCTGAGATATGATGTGATCTTTCTACACACAGTCACCACCCACCCTTGGGAATAGTTATCAGCCTATCACACCAACCATTTATTATTATGCTTCAGTATCAAGACTGTTAGAATAAGTGCCGTAGTTAAGTAACACTGTATGCATTGTTGTTATGGATATACATTGCTGATATTGCAAATGTCATGGAAAGCTGGCTTGCTCAGCAGATGGCACTGACATAATGGTGGCGATCCACAGGTTTGACTGTCAAGATATGACATATTGGCTTTTCAGAAAACATAAATGACTGAATCACATTTCATAGAAAAATGTGTAGAGCTATAGAAAATAACTGTTAGTGTGGTTTTGGAGCATAGGAATTAGAATACAAATTAATGTTGATCACTGTTTCTACCTTGCTAATGCACACTGTTATGTTGTATCTGCATCTCCTGAAGTTTAAGTTTGTGGGCCAGCCACAGTTCAATGTGTGACGAGTTTTCCCTTTTCTCTCCAGTACTGTGACTGTGGAGTTAGTATATTTAAGTAAGCCACATGGGAGGAGGTGCAGGGGACGGGGGCTTACCATATTGCAAAAAAAAAAAAAAAAAAAAAAAAGATTTTGGAGGTATATTTAGTGTGCATGAAATATTGTGTAAAATAGGTTAAAATGGTGTTTTACATTAATTGTCACTGTTTTTTCAATGAAATATGTTTAGATCAAATTAAATATACTTAACACACACATTGTGTGTGTGTGTGTGTGTGTGTGTGTGTGTGTGTGTGTGTGTGTATATATATATATATATATATATATATATACATGGATCTAGGATGTTTGATCGAAAGATCAAACATCCGAATCCATAACCACTGAACACACTTTAACAAAAGCACTTTCATCGAAAAAGCACTTTCGTTAAAGCGTGTTAATAAAAAAAAAAAAAACACTACATTTACATTTCTGCTGCACCCCCATGTGGGGGGGCTGTGCCCCCCACATCCCCCTACATTAATATTCTCCCTCCGAGACCATATTACAGTGGGGAAAAGGGAATTTTCCCTTATCCACACCATAGTACGGCCTCGGCAACAGGCATACTTATGCGAAAGTACTTCTACGGTGAAAAGTACTTTCACGTAAGTATGCTCACCCTAAATGGATTTGACGTATGTATATATATATATATATATATATATATATATATATATATATATATATATATATATATATATATATATAAATATATAAAGACAAAGACTGACTTCTCCTGATAATAAGGGGAAACGTATTCTATAATTCTTGAAGGTGTTGCGTAATATATATTGTAGGTTTCCATCTGGTGTTAGCTCCCCAGCAGTGCATACACTTTCAAATAGAATTGAATTAGACATTGCCTTATAGACCAGGTATAAAGTCTAATGACTGCATCTAAACCCTTTCTCTATGGTACGAGTTTTACAGTCCTGTGTTTTTTTTTCTTTAGCAAGGAACTGTCTTACCTTTTCAAGAAATCTCAAAACAATGGAATTTACCCTCCAGAAGTCCAAATATGCATTTCAAAATATTTTGGCATGGTCTGTGTTGTATGTCATTTCTTCCACGATCTGTGGGTTGCAAAGGTGAGTCATTGTCCATGTCTCAAGGGCATATTCAGCATTGCCGGCAACACATAAGACACAACATTACATGAGGCCTGCACATAGCATGCATGTTAGTTGTTTGTATAGTGTAGTCTGTCTGCAAAATGTGTGCACTTACCGACAGGTGGAAAGTTCCCTCACAGGAACTATTGATATGTGTTGCACATGTGCCAAATGTATGATTCTTGTGAATTTCCTGGGTGATGCACAGACACATTATCAATAATGTCCTGGGCATTACAGATCATCTGGTAGCTCAGGGAATGGTAACCTTTCTTATTTATCTCTCTCTCACTGTGCATTTGGATCAGGGGGATCCTTACTAGCAACAAGGGTGCAATTTACTGTGCCCAGGGCATGCAGTATCATAACATGCACACTTGGTATTAATTCTATCTACTGACATCCATGTGAACCACATATGTAGCTAGGCTATTTGGCATCCTGGGCAATGCAACCTCTGAAGCCAGAGACGAAAAAAAAAGTTCTTTAACTCCAGTTGAGGACCAAAAAATGGTCTTCAGTAAAGCTGAGGATAACAACAAACCATCTCTGGTGAAATCCATAAAAAAGTTGCAAACACAGACACACACACACACACATACACACACACACACGGTTGTCTATTCAGTACATCTTATGTACTTTAGCAAGGAGCACATTGATAACAGTTTAGCTAGGAGCTCCTTGCTACATCTTCAAAAAGAGATGAAAATTGTTGCAATGAGCTTTGATAAAGTGCACCAAAGAGCTCCATGAAATTGCTCAGAAGATGCTCTGAATGGCATTCAAGCTTTCATAACTGGCTCATGAATACAACTAGTTAAATGCTTTAATGCTGCAGACAGCACTACTGCAGGCATTTCGACTAAAATACTGACCATGCCCCTAACTGTTTTTGTCTAGGGCAGTCACTCCCATGTCTCACCTTTGCTACAGCTTTGTGCTCCTCCACGTGTTGTAGTATAATGTCAAGGTCTGCTTAAATATCCCTGATGCAGACACCTGTGATATACCTAACTTGTATCCCACAGGTTATGGGAAGATGGTCAATAGTATACATAACTTTATGTCCATAGGAATGGGCATGCTATGTTTATACCACAATTCTTCTTACAGGTGACACAGTTCCAGTAGGTTCTATAATGTATCTCTGTCCACTCCAAAGTGATAAATTATCTACTGATTTGTCAGATGTTGATATGTGAGTGCTGCCTGTAACTTCTTCACTGGGAGAGGTGGCTGCGATACAAAACATAGCTAGCACTGGCCATGATGGCAGTTACCAGCACGTGCTGTTAAGCTGCTGCTGCTACTCTGCCCATTATGGCTTCAGTCAGGTACTCAGTAAGTAACAGCATTCCGAATGGGTGGACAAAAGCACGCAGTACCACTATTTTATACATTTCTGAACTCTTCCCCCATCTTGGCCTCCTGCATTTGCATATTTCATGTTGTTCATTAGCATGGACTTTCTTATTTACATTCCTTTTGCATGTCCTGAATATCAAGAGGTCTCGACCATTATGCTTTTGCACAATGGACGTCTGAATTGTCAACACTCTTTGCATGGCCACTGGACATGTTATTTTCTGCTATGCTTTGCACCACCCAACCATAGATCCTGCCCTATGTATGTTTAGTTTAATTTGAATAGATAACTCACAACATTTCATGATTTAAATGAATAATACTTAAAGTTTAATGGATCCCAAAATATATTTTTTCCACCAAGACAGAAAGTTCATCATAACAGTCCAACAGGAAGATGCTTTTTTTCTTTTTTTTTCTTCCAAAAGTAAGATTTTACTCAATTTGGAATAATGCTTAGAATTATACCTCTCAACTTCTTTGCTTGAGAATTCAGCACAAAGACAAAAATAATGGGGAACAAAGATCCAAAATCAGGGACAATTTATAAACACAACTCTAATTCACTTAAAAATGTCAATTTACATCAAAATAAATTTACTGAACAATAAGAAGCAAACTCCAAGAGGAGCTAAACCCACACATAAAAATGCTATTTAACCTTAGCCTTACTTCAGGATATGTACCTGAACACTGGCGTACAGCAACAGTGGTCCCACTCCACAAGGGGGGTGCCTCTACAGACCCTGGAAACTACCGCCCCATAAGCTTAACTAGCCTGGTCTGCAAAGCTATGGAAAGAATCATTATGGAACTCATAAACAGAGACATAGGGGACCTACAGACACTTGACCCCACCCAGTTCGGCTTTGTAAAGGGCAGATCCTGCCTTTTAAACCTGGTTGACTTTTTCGAAACAGTCACTAGAGCCATTGATGAGGGCAAAGCAGTCCATACAGCATACCTGGACTTGGCTAAGGCCTTCGACACAATACCCCACTCAGGCATCATAGATAAGCTAAACAGCTTAAAAGTAAACCCTTATGTCACTAGATGGGTTGCAAACTGGCTAAAGGACAGAACCCATAAAGTTAAAATCGCTGGAGCAATGTCAGACTCAAAGCCAGTCACAAGTGGTGTCCCACAGGGATCTGTCCTGGGACCCCTCTTGTTCGGCATTTATTTCTCAGATGTTAAAGCAAACATGGGAGGGCTGTGGCTGACAAAGTTCGCAGATGACTGCAAACTAGGCGCCATAGTCGATACACCAGCAGACACACACATCCTACAAAAAGGCCTCACTGAAATGGACAACTGGTGCTGTAGTCACGGCCTTAAACTAAATGCCAAAAAATGTATAGTCATCCCTTTTGGAAAAAACAAAGTACCCACAAATTATCACATAGACAGCAACCCACTGAGTATGGAAAAGTAATCAGAGACCTAGGGACCCAAGTAGACAGCGACCTCTCATTTGACACCCATGTTGCCAAAGTGGTTAGAAAAACATTCTAACTCGCACATCTCATCATGAAGGGATTCACATCCAGATCCAAGGATGTCATTGTACCCCTATATTCCTCCCTCATCAGACCCATGATTGAGTACAATGCCCCATTTGGTATGTACCTCACCCGGCACTTGCAACAGCTGGAGAGACCACAAAAGTACCTCACCAAAAGGATCAAGGGTCTCCAACATATGTCTTATTCTGCCAGACTAAAGAAACTTCAGCTCTATTCAGTAGCATACCGCCTGCTCAGAGGTGATCTCTGCCTGACGTACAAGGCCATGTCCAATCAGGTTCTGATGGACATGCTCCACCTCAAAAAAATCCAAATCCATCAGGACCACGAGAGCTAAAGACTTAAACCTCGGCACAAGTATGAATAGGACATGCTGGAGGGATAGATTCATAACCCAGAGGCTTCCCATGCTTTGGAACAGGATCCCAGTTCATATTAGGCAGAGCCCCTCACTGACTCTCTTCAAGAGAAATCTTGATGAGTGGATGGGAGATCGTAAGTTTACCCCAGGGGTCACATCTGTGTCACTGCTAGACAGGGGCACAGTAAACTAATTCTATTATATAAGGGGAACCTTCATTGTGTCACTACTAGACAGAGGCACAGTATTCTAGATTTATTCTGTACATTTTTGTACCATTTCATGGGGTGGCAAAAGCCACATCACTATGGCTAGGCTTACAAATGCCCCAGGGCAGATAGCCTAGTACTATACTATGAAACTATGAAACTATGAAAAAACATTGTAATGCTTTGCCATTACTGACTTAGTATAATCCTCAAGGATTTACCAGAGTATCAAAAATTGTATAAGGTAAAGGGCAAAAATAGGAGGCAAACTCATGGTCTTTGTGTAAAAATCTGGACAGCGGGGAGGAATGCTTACAATTCTAAATCATACACACTTGGAATAAACAAATAAACTAGATTGTTGGACTGCCAACTGGCTCACAGATAGGATGCAGGAAATCAAAATAGGGGAAGTTACCTCCACAAAGAGATCAGTCACTAGTGGAGTCCACCAGGATTCTGTGCTGGGACCTCTGCTGTTTGGCAACTAGTTCTCTGAAGTAAAAGTCAATACCAAAGGGCTCTGGCTGACTAAGTTTTTAGATGACTGGAAGCTAGGAACAGTCATTGAATCCACAAATGGCATAGCCATCCTGCAGGAAGATTTGTCTCAAACAAATAACTAGTATCAAAATCATGAGCTGAAACTAAATGCCAAAAAATGCATTATCATAGCCTTTGGGAAGTGATCTACTCCAGGGAAATACCTGATTGACAATACTCCCCCTAAGAGTTGATCCAATTTGTCAGGGTTTGGGAACTTATGTGGACAGTGACTTAACTTTCAATCAAAATCTGTCCATTGTCATAAGCATGTCCTTCTATAGCACTCAGTTTACAAACAAAGGGATTGTATATAGATATAGGGATGTCTATGTCCCCATTTACTCAGCACTCATTAGGCTAATCCTTGAGTATAATTTCTCCTTTGCTATGTATTTTTCCAGACACAGGGACCAAGGAATACCCACAGAGATACCGTAATAAAAGGATACAAGGCCTGAACAATATGTCTTTCATGGACCGACTCAAAGCCCTGTCACTGTACTTGGCATCCTACAGACTGCTATGAAATGACCTGTGTTTGGCATACAAGGTATCCTCCGACCCATTACTGATGGATTTACTGCACATCAGCAAGTCAAATGGCATCAGAAATACTCTGTCTAGGGATTTAAACTTGTTCTGCAGCATCAACAGAAAGGTTTGGAAGGACAGGTATATCTTGCAGAGGATACCTTCTCTGGAAAAGACTCCACACCCATGTAAAACAAAGCTCATTCCTGTCTATATTCATATACAACTTGCATCTCTGGATATGAAACAGATAATTTACCTCATGACTGCCCCCCTCCCCCCCAGTACTCCTAACAGACAGAGGCAGCTCTTAAATGCTTTGTCCCATGAATATGGATGGCTAAGGCCAGTGTAACACCATATAGGATAGGTTAATTCAAGCACCAAAAGAGCAACTAGTTAGGCTTAAAATGGCCCACACAGAAAGTCTAGTTTGACTATGAAAAGGGGTTTAGACTTCCTTTTATTATTATTATTTGTCACAGTAAAATGCAAAACAGGGGCATTCTTATCTGTACTACAGTCTGTATTCAGCTAGTGATCCAGGAGCAGGTGGGCAGGCTGGGGGTGTTAGGGATTGACTGGCTCTCAGACAAGTCTCCTTTCTTGTAGGAGTGTCAGGGCTCACTGAGAGTGCTGGCAGATATCTGCAGTGGAAAATATGCATGTTTCCTACTTCAACATTACTGCTGTGCATCTGGGGACTGGAATACACGCAGACAAGATCCTCTCAAATTGACCATGTGACAGCGTAGATGACCCTACCATCAAGCCTCTGCCCCTGTAAGAGGAATAAAGGAAAAAAAGAGGGTATTTTCTGGGGGTCCTATCACTGAAAACCTGTAATATATGCATTCTGTTATATTTGTAACTAAATCTTGCCAATAAATCTCCCTGGAAAAGAATCACTTCTGATGTACACAGGAGAAACATACAGACAAATAAAGAAATGAATAAACAAAGAAATGGGAGATGGTACAATAATGTAAAACATCCATGTGGTTTGTCAAAGCTTGATTTTTGAGTATACATCCACTGAACCATGTTTGTCGAATGTAGAATTCTTCAAATCTAGTTTTAGCAAATCTACATTTATGAGTCCTTGCTCACATAACACATGTAAAAATTGCTCAAATACAGATTAGGCCAAATCTGCCCTTTCTTTATTCACAGGGGAAACCTTTTGTCAGATTATAAAAAGGGTGTGCGGAGGCTTAGACCTCAAATGAGAGGTACAGAGGTTTGTGTCCCCATATAAAACATCAAACTTTGTAAAATAAGGATTTGTAGTGGGTGTTGTTATTTTGGTTTACAGGTTTTTTGTCAAGTGGAAACAGACTGGTGTTGACCTGATGATTTCTGGGTAAAGTGAATGTTTTCAAACCAATCAGATGTTATCAGAATCAGCCACTAGTTCACTTAGATAAAAGTAAATCGGTAAAGACTGATGCATTTCAAGAGAAGGGTTTTGCAGTCATCTGTGGAGTGAACATCTTATTTGACAATCATTTTGTATTTAATTGTACATTTGGGTGATTGTATTCAGTTTATGAATACTTACACATTTGCCAAAATGTATTTACCAGGATATGCAGTTTAGAAAAAGAGGGGATTTATAGATACTTGCCAAAGACTGATTTGCTAAATTACACTTCAATGAAAAATACTATAATATTGCTGAAAAAAAATAAATATATATATATTTAGGGGTCTACTTTGTTTCATTGATTAAAAGCTCATTTCACTGAATTTCAGTTTACCCTAACCAGATCACTGAAAGCTCAAATTACTGAAAACTGAAGTGAAGTACTGGCACTGTGTAGAGTACTGTAAGGCAAGTAAAAGGTATTTGCCCTTTTCCCCACTGTAGTGTGATCCTGGAGTTAGTATATATAGTTAGGGGGTGTAGCCCCCACTTAGTTTGGGTATATATTGTCTTCTGGAAAGAGTTAGTCATTGATGTTGTAAGTCTGCATGTCTATGGTTTAAAATGTATTGTTTTGAAGCTTTCAATGAAATATAATATAAAATCAAACTAGGCTGGGGGGCTACACCATCCACACCCCCCAATATGGGGTGGTGTGCCTCCCCCACTCCCCCTAACTATATATACTAACTTCAGGATCACACTACAGTGGGGAAAAGGGCATATACCTTTTACTTGCCTTACAGTACTCTACACAGTGCCAGTACTTCACTTCAGTGAAAAGAGATTCGGTGAAATGAGTTTTCAGTAATTTGAGCTTTCAGCGATTTGGTCAGGATGAATTCAAATTCAGTGAAATGAGCTTTCAATGAAACAAAGTAGACCCATTTATATATTATATATATGTGTGTGTATATATATATATATATATATATATATATATATATATATATATATATATATATATATATATATATATATATATTTATTTCATAAGACTGATAAACCAAAAGACTGAAAATTCAAAATATTGAACACATTTGTAATGCAGGGGACAAGCCCCCCTGCATCCCTCATGTGGGGGGCTGCACCTCCCACACCCCCTGGTAACTATATATATCATCTCCAAGATCACACAACAGTAGAGAAGAGGCAAATTCCATCATTCAGTATTTTGAATTTTCAGTCTTTTGGGATTTAGTCTTTTGACTTTTCAGTCTTCTGAAGTAGACATATATATATATATATATATATATATATATATATATATAGGTCTACTTCAGTAGACCAAAATCCCACTTACCTGACTTTCAAAACACCGAGATGAAAAACCCGAAACTCCAGAAGACTGACAACTTGGAACACTGACAGATCACTATGGGTAGGTAACCGCTCGCCCAACTCCGCAAACACATTAACACCAAAGCAAAGAAAACTCAACCATGTGGGGGGCTTTGCCTCCCACCGCCTTATGTGGGAGGCTTTACTCCCCACCCCCCAAAACTAAATATACCATCTCCGAGATCACAGTACCACGCAGGTAAGGGGCAAATGTCAACATGCTGGCCAAGTGGTTACTTACCTGTAGTGATCTGTCAATGTTCAGAGTGGTCGGTCTTCCGGAGTTTTGGGTTTTTCATCTTGGTGTTTTGAAAGTCGGGTAAGTGGGATTTCGGTCTGCTGAAGTAGACCCATATATATATATATATATATATATATATATATATATATATATATATATATATATATATATACACACACACACACACACACACACACACACACACACACACACACACACACACACACACACACACACACACACACACACACACACACACACACACACACACACACACACACACACACATATTCATGTATATGGCACAGTCCCAACTCATTGGGAATCATAGTAAACAATGAC